>NC_041386.1:400020376-400047959 GCF_002162155.2 Triticum dicoccoides
GCCATAGCCGTCGCCTCCGCGACCTCGCCCTCGCCGACAGCCTCCCCGCGTCGGCCCCTCGCCGTCTTCCTCTTCGACTACGAGGACCCGGATGAGCTCGGACACCCTCGAGCCATCCCTTCAACGCCACCGTCGCCGCCGACCCCGATCCCAACCCCGACCCCGACCCCTCCGGCGACCGGCCGCGCCCGCCCAGGTACCTCTCCTCCTTCCTCCTTCCTCCCTCTCCACCCTTCCTCCCCATTCCATCCCTCCCTCCCCTCGACTGTGTCTTGTGTCTCAACACTTCAGGTTTGTGCACTAGGTTTAGACAGACAGTAATGCCTAGGTTCAATTAGGTTCAGTAGTGCCATTTGTTCATAGGTTCAATTAGGTTTGTGCACTAGGTTTAGATAGACAATAATGCCTAGGTTCAATTAGGTTTAGATAGACAGACAGTAATGACTGTGTTCCTAGGTTTAGACAGCCAATGTCTTTCATGCCATTTGTTCAACATCAGACATCATTTTTCATTTCCCACATGTTCAGTTCAGTAGAGATGCAATGCTAGTAATTCGTTCCTTTTCTTCTAAAATTGACATATGGAAGTAATCTGTTAATCTGAATTTTGTTAATGATGATGACATGCGATTTGTGTACTGTAGTTTGTTAATCTGGACAACTCAGTAGCTAATGCATTCAGTTAACCAAAGTTTAGTTCTTGTGTATTGTAATTTTTTAATCTGTTACTCCATTTGTTACTGAATTTTTCTCTTGGGGTTTAGTAGTGAGATAGAACATGCATGGCCCATCATTCAGTTGGAGTATTGCCTAGGTTCAATTAGGTTCAGTAGTGCTACTAGGTTCAATATCGTTGCTCCTGTGCTATACTTTGACAGCCTGGAGTGCATTAGGGAGTAGTAGCCAATTAGGTTCAGCAGTTAATTGATGGTTTGATACATGATACATTTCATGCACAGGGTGCTAGAGCTGCACTTAACTTGCTAAAATCATCCCCTTGTTCTTACTGGTTATAGAAATTCATTGCTTGTCCTATGTTTTCTGTCAGGGTATTGTTCAGGAAGCTTGCTTGAGTTTGTGTCCTTTAATTTGTAAATCTGCAGTTCTAGACACATTTAGGATAAGTTGTTGTATATACTGTCATAAAGTTCAGCAATAACAGGGCATCAATAGTGCTACTCTAGTATCTAGTCGGGGAGGGAAAATGGACATGGAATTACTTGTGATGCCTCTGAATTACTTGTGATCACATTGAGAAAGACTTGTAAAGATGATGATCATCTTTTACAGAAAACAATTTCTGTAAACACGTCAGTAACTTTGCTAGTTTGTTGGGTTTTGTCTCCGACCATCGTGTCGTGATGAATTTGCAGGTACCCCGAGAGGCCCTTGAGTTTGCTGGAATGTCGATTAACTTCTGTTTCAGCAAATTCGGGTACTCCATATCTCCTATTTTCAGCAAAGGTCATGCTGAAATTTTCCGTGAATTTTAGCATGACTTTGCTAAAAATAGGACATATGGGGTACTTATGACTAATGCATGGGCCGGGGTATCTTAGTACTTAATTAAGTAGGATCAACTGCCCCTTTATTCTTGCTGCATTAAACCATAGGTTTTAGGGTGCCTCGGTGTCGATAAGAACCTAAATGATGAAAGCTTAGGCTTTTAGGGTGCCTCGGCGTCGACAAACCCGAAATGATAAAACCTTGGCTTTTAGGGTGCCTCGGTGTCGATAAGAACCTAAATGATGAAAGCTTAGGCTTTTAGGGTGCCTCGGCGTCGACAAACCCTAAATGATAAAAGCTTAGCTTTTTGGATGCCTCTATGTCGACAAACCCTAAATGATGTAGTTTTGAATTATGAACGTAGGATATGTCGTCATCGGACGACGAATGTCTCCCGGGGGAGTGCGACTGGTGCCACGAGATCGAGGTCCGTGCGACATGCCTCACCTGGACGATGATCGGCGCTTCAGCATTAAGCTCGAGGAGACCTTCGAAGTTGAAACGGTACACAACGACGACAAGTGTTATTTTCATAATTAAGCATGACTTCAACTATTTCAACGAGTAATTTTCATCTTTTACAATTCGAGTATAGCTTATCCCATACCATGCAAGACGCTATGTCTTGGAGAGGATGGATTTTGAAGACCATGAAATTTCTGACACAAAGAAAATTCACGTAAGGACTCATCACGATGTGGACTTTGAAGTAAATCTATATAATTCTGAGAGCGTAACCCATTTTGGTTGCAAAAATTGGGAAGAATTTTGCAAGATGTATGGTTTTGATGAGGGTATGCTTATCACCATGGATCTTGGTAATCCTGACATCAACCAAGACAATATGGACATTTGGGTCCTTGTTGATACGCCTCCAGTTCTACCACTATGTGAGTTTCTCAAACATAGTTATTAGCTAATTTATATTGTTTATTTCAAAAGAATTGACAGCTTATTTCCATTGACAGCTTATTTTTATTGTTCAAAGAATGTGCGGGAGATGGTAGACAAAACCCACTACACCGATGGCTCTGAATTAACAACTTACAAGGAGAAAAATCATCTGGTCGGACTTTGTACTGACATTGAGAATTACAATATCCACAATCAAACTCCTCAACATTATGGTAAATACGTGCCACTAGTGCATGTGTTCAACTACGGTAACTACCATGGAGATACCCTGGTAAGATTTTTTACTATTACGACATCCGTGCATCTTTTGCATACTTCTAAAACTAGTGCATCATTGCTAACTATGAAGTTATTACTATGTTTTTCAATAGATAATCCCAAAGAATTGTGTGCCTCATTTGATGTATCAGAAAGGTAGTCTTAATGTTTTTGAACATACAGCCAGGTCATCCTACGAATCTCAACTGTCCATACGAGATTTCTAAAAGAAGTGGAGACATGAAAATCAAAGGATGGAAAATGTATGGACAGTCGTAAGGAGCTTCTTGGAAGCAAAAGGAAGCGAAGCGCAAGAATTGGAGATAGGATGTTCTCCATTCTCCATAATAGAGAGTCAGGGTCTATATTGTTTTATGCTATTTTAGCTTAAATAGGGTATTTAGGTCCTGCCTAATACTGATGATCATGTGCTAAGAACAATTAAGTAGGGTTGGTTCGATGACTATCAAGATGATGATCGTATGACTTGTTATTAATAACGAGTAGAAGTTGTATGATGATGATTAGTAGGACTTGTTAGGATTAGTATTACTTCCGACAAACTTGATACTCGCGGTCTCGAGACTTGTAATGTTTTATCTTTGTTCGGTCTTTTGAATTCGGAGACTAATATGATGAATTGTATTCGGAGACTAATCTTCTATTGTATTTGATGAATCTGCTGTTGCTGTGTGCTACTGTCTATATTCTGTCAAATAATATATTTTGTAACCTGTGCAAAAATCAGAAAAGTAAAAAAAATAAAACCTAATATTCATACTAATGGCGCATCACTACAGAGTGCGCCATTAGTATGCCAAAGTATACTAATGGCGCATCACCAAACAGTGCGCCATTAGTATGCCAAGTATACTAATGGCGCATCCATCCGCAGTGCACCAGTAGTGTGCCAAAGCACATGGTTAAATATGGCCCCTGGGAGGCATACTAATGGCGCATGGTGTTATATACTAATGGCGCACTGGGTGGTGCGCCATTACTAATAAATACTAGTGGCATGATACTAATGGCGCACCAGAGATGCGCCATTAGTAGGCAAAACTGGTGCGCCATTAGTAGGCCTTTTCCTAGTAGTGCTGGCCCGACGTGCTTCCACTGCAACTGGTGACTCGCCGTCGGTTGGGAGGGCCGCCAGGCGTGAAGCGGCAGCCACAATGTTGTCCAACGGGTTCGAATAATGCCCGGGCGGCGTTGGTACATACTGTGGCACAACGTTGTTCTGGCGAGGCGGGTCCGTCGTGCGCGGTTGAACCAGCGCTCCTATTCCCGGCGCCTCCGCCCGGTTTAGTATGGGTTGGCTATCAGCTCCTGCTCCTGGTGTGTTGAAGAGATTCTGCGGCTCATAAACCGATGGGAGACGTGATCGATACCTTCTTCTCATGATTTCCTCTGAAGCATTCTGATCCATCCTAATCCAGTAGGCATGTGCTTCCAATTCAGCCCGCTCTGTGGCCATCCTAGCATTGTCTGTCGGCAGGTCCGCTTTAGCATGGGCTATCTGATCTTTCACCTTTGCAATATCCGCATTGTGCTGATCCCTGAATGTTGCATCGACCTCCGCGGCCATCAACGTTGCCAAAGCGTCGAACAAATCAGACAGGACTTGGGCTGGAGGCGGCGCTGACCTTCCTGCCCCTGTTGGTGTGGTCATTGTTGAACCGGAGAGCATTGCTGCGGCGGTAGATGAATGAGGCGCCGATTGTGTGCGGGCCATGAAGATGGCAGCCCGGTTTGGCAAATCAGGGGAATCCGGAATACTGTTTCCCTCGGATCCTCCATCAATCCGACCGTCCTGCAACTGGTAAAGTGATTCGGTGTCAGGACCCCGACTCGATGTCACATCGATCTAGCCGGTAACACCTCATATCACTTTGCGGCCTCACGCACGGTATCCCCACGGGTGTCGCCTTACCTTTGCCCGGGACCGTTTGCGCATTTTGGCTCACGTATATGATAGTGTCGCTAGCATCCATATGATAAAGAGCCCGGGCTGACATGACTAGTCGTAAACCCAAAGTGGCACAGACTTACAGGGACAGGCATCCATGACCCAGCTTCGAACGTGTCGGTCATCAGCAAGTGGGTCCGGGCTGTAGCACTGGGCTAACAGGACTCCGGTAAACCGGGCTGTAGCGGGCTAACAGGACTCCAGTACTCAAAGCGTGACATTTCCCCGAAGGGACAGACACAGGAACGAAGAAGGACACATGCCGGCCAGCCTAAGTGTTCCAGAATAGTAGCAAGCTACCATGGCTCAGCGGTAACACTAGGAGACATTTCCCGGTAAGAGAGGCTACTAAAGATAAACAACTAGATAGTCAGATCCCACACATACCAAGCATTTCAATCATACACACAATATGCTCGATATGTGCAAATACAACGAAGCATCACAACATGACTCTACGACACAAGTACTTTATTTAAGGCTCAGGGAGCCATACATAGCATACACAAAGATACGGGTCACACGACCCAGCATTCAAGTCATACAGTCATACAAACTAGCAGCGGAGGTAACTTGTCTGAGTACAGACAACTAGTAAAATAAAGGAGGCTTGGAAAGCCTAGCTATACTACGTGGTCCTTCACAAGCTCAGGGTCACCACCTGGGTCTTTAGCCTACTCGTTGATGTCAACGTCTACATAGAACCCATCAGAAGGGGTTGCAGCGTCTTCTGTAAAAAATGTAGATTATAGCAACATGAGTACAAAGGTACTCAGCAAGACTTACATCAGATCCTACATACATGCTTAGTATCAAGAAGGGTTGGTGGAGTTATTGCAGCAAGCCATCTTTGACTCTTGGCTAGACTATCCTACGATACTCCAACTTGAAATGGTTTTGCGCACACGAGTCCACTACTCACCACTTCAATACACCACCGAGGATCCACCTCCGTCTTCCTACGGAAGAGCCATCCTCGGCACTCACTCTTATCTTGAGGCTTTTAGTAGTTTCCATTTACTTGTCTATGAACTGTATAGGCAACCAAGTAGTCCTTTACCGCGGACGCGGCTATTCGAATAGATCATGTTAACCCTGCAGGGGTGTACTTCTTCATACATGTTTCCACCACTTAGCGTTTGCACACGACATGTGCTCGGCAGACTTCAAGCGAAAGCCGACGTGGGTGTAGACCACGACCTACCTAAACACTTAAGCCTCTAGTCCAGGTTTATCGCCTATTCAGGTTCCATCCGCAGGGAGTCCGGCCGAGGTTTCCCATACGGCCCCGAACGATGTGAACAGGGTTCCCGATATACCTAACGGGTATTCGGTA
Organism: Triticum dicoccoides; assembly: GCF_002162155.2. Taxonomy (NCBI): domain Eukaryota; kingdom Viridiplantae; phylum Streptophyta; class Magnoliopsida; order Poales; family Poaceae; genus Triticum; species Triticum dicoccoides. Next base: position 400,026,361 of record NC_041386.1, read on the forward strand.
CACCGTGCCACGTACCTACCGCATCACAGCCCACCCCTACGGTCAGCGCTGTTCACGGCCTCCAGTAGGCTACAAACACCAGAAACTACTTGCAACTCCTGGACAGAGAGCTAGGGTGAATAAGAAGTCGAGCGGGGTCATATTTCAGGGCCCAATGCATGGTAGTAGCTGTATCTTAAATCACACATACAGATCTCAGTGCTTAAGGTCGGCTTCAATGAAACAACCCACCATGTACTCCTACATGGCCTCTCATCGATACCTTTACCAAATCGTGTTCACCACACCACTCTCATTACTGACATAGTCATTTCACTCTAGCCATCACCCAGATGAACCAGACCTGACACGACTCTAAGCATAGCAGGCATAGCAAGGTAGGAACAACACATACATATGGCTCAATCAACTCCTACACATGCTAGTGGGTTTCATCTAGTTACTGTGGCAATGACAGGTCATGCAGAGGAAATGGGTTCAACTACCGTAGCACACAGCAGTTTGAAACGCGTTGTCTTAATGCAGTAAAAGAGAGCAGGTGCGAGAACATGGGATTGTATCGATATGATCAAATGGTTGGTTGCTTGCCTGATGGTTCGATGCACTGATACGGTTCTTCGTTAGGGTAATCACGGTACTCCTCGGAGGCAGAACCTGTCGCAAAGGACACCGATACACAACCATCACCAAACAATGTGCAACAATATGATGCATGCATGAAACATGGCAATATGAGTGTGTTGGGCTAATGCAACTAAAACCAGAAGGGTTTGAACAAATTTGAATCAAGGATTCAAATTTCAAATTCAAATATGGCCTTTTAAAGTGCTTTTCCTTGTTCTGCTTGAAACATCAATTTAACTTGTTTGATCATGCATGAAAATAGTACAGATGGATAAATTGGATTTTTTTGATCATTTTTCATATATAATTTGTCCAATTTGGAGTTACAGAATAAAAGTTATGAATTTTTGAAGTTTAAATAATATTCTGGAATTTCCTGATTTAAATTAAATCCAGAAATATAATTATTGCGCCAGCATGACGTCAGCATGACGTCAGTGGTCAACTACGGCTGGCTGGAGTCAAACCTGATGTTTGGGGCCCACACGTCAGTGACAGGGGGTTTAAACAGGGTTAAATTAATCCTAATTACTAATTAGTGGCGCTGGGGTCCACTAGTCAGTGTCAGGGGGTTAACTAACAGTGGTTAGCGCTAATCCTAATTAGCTACAGGGCTGGGCCCACCTGTCAGGGACTCAGGGGGGGTTCCTGCCGTGGTCAAAGTGGGTCAAACCCACCGGCGACGTGACACCGGCGAGGCCCGAGACGGCGGCGCGATGCGGGATCGCGCTACAGGGCACGGGCGAGGCTGTGCTTGGGCTCGTTGGAGAGCTCTTGCTCCCGCGCGTCGAACGGTGGTGGTGGCCGAGCCTGGGGTGGCCGGAGTCGACGGCGGCGAGCTCGGCTGCGGCCGCCGGAGTTCGGGTGCGGTCGGAGTCGGCGTTGCAGGGGGTTTGGGGAGGCGTTGGTGCGTGCTGCGTGCTCCTAGTGAGGCGTGGAGCACGATAGTGTGCTCGGTTGGGCGCTACGGTGACCGTGGCCACGACGGCGACATCGCCGGCGGCGTGGAGCTCTCGGCCAAGGTGGGGCTAAGGCCTAGAGGTCGAAAGAGACCAGGGGAGAAGGGGGAAACGACTCGGGGGCTCACCGCGGTTGCAGTGGGCGTCGAAGCGGGCTCGGAGACGCGCTGGAGACGGCGAATTCGACGGCGATGATGGTCGGAGCCCGAAGAGGGGAACGGCGACGTGGCGGCGATGCAGGGCTTCCGGAGGCCCGTGGAGCGGTGGGAAGGAAGAGGGGGTTGTGGCGGAGCTTCTGAGCTAGTCGGGGCAGCGAGGGGTGGCCGGAGACGGCTGCTAAGGCGAACGGCGGCGACGGTGGTGTTCGGCCGTGAGAGAGAGAGCGAGGGAGAGGAGGGAAGAGCCGAGGGCGAGTGAGAGAGAGTAGGGGGGGAGGCGTGGCGTCGTCCAGGGCATCGAAGCGAGGAGGGGAGGGCAGGCAGGCAGGGAGAGAGGTGGTGTGGCGCGGTGGCGGGCGCGCGCGCTGGCCACACTCCCCTCCCTCTGTCGGGACGAAGACGACAGAGGAGGGAGACGGGCTGGGCCGCCTGCTGGCTGGGCCGGCCAGCTGGATGGGCTGCACAGTGGAGGAGCCCAGGTAAGCTTCTCCCTTTTATTTTTTTCTGTTTTCTAATTTCTGACATTTGTTTTGATTTAAATAATATATTAAATCATTTATTTAACTTATGCCAAATTTTTCAGGGGCTAGATATATTATTCCAGAGCTCCTTTATAATTGGCATAATATTTGGACATATATTAATATATATAGAAATATATTTCCAAAGAAAATATTTATGCATTAATTCCAAATGCCCAAAATAAATGTCCATGAGCCACTAAAAATATTGGTTTGATTTTTATCTCTGTCCAATATTTTCAGAGAGCAACATGAGCATTTTCTTGGACCCTTTTGGAGAAATTTTTATTTGGGTCATTTTCAAAATGATTCTGAGGGTTTCACAGATCCCCATTTCAAGTTTCTGATGAAAGAGTAAACATGATGCAACACTCTAATGCATGACTAGCTAGGGTGTGACAACTCACCCCCACTCAAAAGAATCTCGTCCCGAGATTTGGGTTCCTCCGGGAAGAAGGCGGGGTACTCAAGTCGAAGACGATCCTCCCTTTCCCAGGTTGCTTCATCCTCAGAATGGTGTGACCATTGTACTTTGAGGAACTTGATGTTCTGACGTCGGGTGATACGTTCGGCCTGATCGAGGATACGAACGGGGTACTCTCGATATGTAAGATTATCTTGGAGATCAAGCGTTTCGTGGTCCACTTCACGGATAGGATCCGAGAAGCAACGCCTGAGTTGAGAAACGTGGAAGACATCGTGGACTCTGGAGAGATGCGGAGGTAGTTCCAGCTGGTAGGCAACTTCCCCTCGTTTGGCAAGAATGCGAAAAGGTCCAATGTAACGAGGAGCCAATTTGCCTTTGATACCGAAATGATGGGTTGCCTTCAGAGGGGTGACCCGAAGATATGCCTTCTCGTCAACCTCAAAAGTCATAGCCTTATGTTTTCGGTCATATTGACTCTTTTGACAAGATTGGGCTGTTTTCAACTTTTCACGAACGATGCGAACTTGTTCTTCTGCTTCCTGAATCATGTCCGGGCCAAAGAATTGTCTTTCCCCGGTCTCTGACCAGTTAAGGGGTGTTCGACACCGTCGTCCATAGAGAACTTCAAAATGGGCTTTACCCAAGCTAGATTGATAGCTATTGTTGTAAGCGAATTCGGCAAATGGAAGGCACTTCTCCCAGTCCATTCCGAATGAGATAACAGAGGCTCGAAGCATGTCTTCTAGAATTTGGTTGACGCGTTCCACTTGACCACTCGACTGAGGGTGGAAGGCGGTGCTAAAGGAGAGACGAGTTCCCATAGCATTTTGGAAACTTTCCCAAAATCGAGAGGTGAAAAGACTTCCTCGATCCGAGTTAATTTCCAAAGGAACACCATGAAGGGACACTATTCGGGAGATGTATAAGTCTGCCAGCTGACTAGCGGTTATACTCTCTCGAACAGGTAGAAAATGGGCTACTTTGGAAAGACGATCGACCACGACGAAAATAGCATTATTCCCTCTCTTGGTCCTGGGAAAACCGGTAATGAAATCCATACCAATTTTATCCCATTTCCATTCAGGAATAGCTAAGGGTTGAAGGGTGCCAGCAGGCCGTTGGTGCTCTGCTTTTACACGACGACAGACGTCGCAATTTGCAATATACTGAGCAATTTCTCTCTTCATCCTAGTCCACCAGAACCTCTGGCGTAGGTCCTGATACATCTTAGTACTACCAGGATGAATGGTGAGAGGGGATTCATGAGCCTCCTTAAGGATCAACTGCCGTAGATGCTGGTTCTTGGGAACCACTAGACGGTTCTCAAAGTACACAACACCATGATCATTTGTGGAGAAACAACTAGCACCTCCGCTAGCAATGTTCTCCTTGATCTTAGCTATTCCCTTATCTCGCTTCTGGGCAGCAATGATTTGATCCGTAAGAGTAGGTTTCGCCACCAAGGTGGAAAGAAATCCTTGAGGAACAATGTGAAGGTTAAGCTTCCGAAATTCCTCATGGAGAAGCGGTAGACTTTGTTGTAACATCAGATTGTTACAATAAGATTTACGACTTAGCGCATCAGCCATGACGTTGGCTTTCCCTGGGGTGTAGGTTATTCCTAAGTTGAAGTCTGTGATCAATTCAACCCAACGTCTTTGCCTGAGGTTCAGATCCGGTTGGGTGAAGATGTACTTCAAACTTTGGTGATCAGTGAATATTTCGCAACGATTACCGAGGAGGTAATGTCGCCAGGTTTTAAGTGCATAGACTACAGCTGCAAGCTCTAGATCATGAGTAGGATAATTCTCCTCATGTGGGTGCAATTGTCGTGAAGCGTAGGCAATTACGTGTCGATCTTGCATGAGAATGCAACCTAGTCCTTGTCGCGAGGCGTCGCAGTAGATAACAAAATCCTTGGAGAAGTCTGGCGGTACCAGTACGGGAGCAGAAGTCAGGCGTCTTTTCAGTTCCTGAAAGCTGTGCTCACATTGTGGAGTCCACTCGAACTTCTTATCTTTCTTGAGGAGTTCGGTTAGAGGTTTGGCAACCTTGGAGAAGTTCTCGACAAAGCGACGACAATAGCTCGCTAAGCCTAGAAAACTCCGAACTTGCTTGACCGATTCAGGTGGAGTCCAGTTAAGGACGGCTTGAACTCGCTCAGGGTTAACAGCAATACCTTTACCAGATATTACATGACCCAGATAGGTCACTTCTGGCAACCAGAATTCACATTTAGAAAATTTGGCATAAAGGCGATGCTCTCGAAGTTTCTTCAACACTAGCCTTAAATGTTCGGCATGTTCTTCCTCGTTCTTGGAGTAGATGAGTATATCATCGAGATAAACTACGACGAATTTATCCAAATACTCCATGAAGATTGAGTTCATTAACCGAGAAAAGGTGGTTGGAGCGTTGGTTAATCCGAAGGACATGACGGTGTACTCGTATTGGCCATAACGAGTAACAAAGGCCGTTTTAGGAATGTCCCCGTTTCTGATTTTGATTTGATGGTAGCCCAACCTCAAATCCATCTTGGAGAAGACTGGGGATCCAGCGAGCTGATCATAAAGGTCGTTGATCCTGGGGAGCGGATATTTGTTCTTGATTGTGACCAAATTGACAGGTCGGTAATCTACAACCATCCGGTCCGTACCATCCTTCTTCTTGACGAATAGGACGGGGCAAGCCCACGGAGAAGAGCTAGGTCGGATGAAACCCTTTTTCAAGGACTCATCGAGTTGTTTCTTAAGCTCGGCTAGCTCTAGTGGTGCCATCTTATAGGGTCTTCTAGCAATCGGAACGGTTCCCGGAATGAGGTCTATTACGAACTCAACATCCCTGTCAGGTGGAACACCTGGCAATTCTTCTGGGAAGACATCCGGGAAGTCACGGACTACCGGAACGTCCTCAAGGTCTGGCAAAGGGCTGGCGTTAAGAGAATATAATTGTCGCTTAGCTATTCGGGTCAAGACATTGACTATCTTCCCCGAAGGATGGGTGAGTTGAACAGTCCTAGAGAAGCAATCAATTTTGGCTTGATGAGCTGACATCCAGTCCATACCCAGAATGATATTGATATCTGAAAATTTAAGGGCTATCAAAGAGGCAAGGAAAACAAGTCTGTCGACTTGGATTTCATTTCCATGGCTTACTCTAGAAGTTTGCCATTTGGATCCCGGAGTTTGAATTACCATAGAGGTTGGCATATCACCGAATGCGACGTTATGCAAGCGAGCATAGTTTTCAGATATAAAAGAATGAGAGGCTCCTGTATCGAAAAGAACAGATGCCGGGTGGCAATTAACAAGAAGCGTACCGAGAACGACATTGGGATCCTCTTGAGCTTCTTCGGCAGAGATACAGTTGACATGGCCACGTGTAGCGGTGACCGGCTTGGCATGGAATACTTTTCCTGTCGGCTTGCCACGGCCAACAGCTTTAGCAGACTGGTTGGGGTTGGTCTGGGGACACTCACGCATATAGTGGCCAGATTCCCCACACTTGAAACAAGTCACGGAACTGGTACGTGGAGGAGCATTGTTAGTTGGACCCCCATAGGGCTTGGCCGGTGCAGACTGCTGAACGGGGCGAGGCGCCTGGAAGGATGGCCTCGGGGTGAACCTGGGTGGCAGGGCGGTGTTGGGTACCCACACGCGGCGCTTCTGAGGACCAGCACCGGATGAGGAACCCATATCACGGCCATGCTTGCGTGTTGCGTCATAGTCAGTCTGACCAGTTTCAGCACTGATGGCTTTGTTGACAAGTTTCTGAAAAGATGTGCACTCATGCAGACGGAGGTCACGGCGAAGCTCAGGACTAAGGCCCTTACGGAACCTTGCTTGCTTCTTGGCGTCAGTAGAAACTTCCTCGGTTGCATATCGTGCGAGATTACCAAACTCCCTGCTGTAAACATCCACAGAAAGTCGGCCTTGGGTGAAACTGCAAAATTCTTCACGTTTGCGGTCCATGAGACCCTCCGGAATATGATGCTCACGGAAAGCCTCGCTGAACTCAGCCCAAGTAGTGACATGGCCCGCTGGGCGCATAGCTCCATAATTTTCCCACCATAGACTGGCGGGGCCTTCAAGATGATATGCAGCAAAGGTGACCTTGTCAGCCTCCGCTACCAGCGCGGAACGCAGTTTGTGAGAGATACTGCGAAGCCAGTCATCAGCGTCGAGAGGCTCGACGGAGTGGTGGAACGTGGGTGGATGTAATTTGATAAAATCACCGAGTGACACCACGTTAGTCCTCTGATGGTGTGCCGTGTTCTGTTCAATACGCTCCAACAAACGGTTGGTCTCCCGCTTGTTTCTCTCAGCTTCCATCATAACCTCGGCTAGTGAAGGAGGATGAGGCAGATTTTCATTTCTGCCTTCACTGCCTTCGGCCTGCTCTTGAGAAGCAGGGTTAGCGCGCGTGTTGACCATCCTAGGTAACAAGACAATGATTTAGTCAGAATGATAAAATTCCGACATAGGATACAGAATGTAAGGAATAACTCGAAATGCAAGATGATCATCCGTATGACATGGTAAAAACAGAAACTGCTTCTTTTATTCCATCGTCATACACACCATACAGGGTTTAGTACAAGACCAAACAAAGTACTATTACGGTGAGAAAAGGATTACATCTCATCGGAGGCATTCCAAGCTCCTATACATTATTCTTCTACACCTCCGGAAAGAGTACAACTAGGTCATATCCCACGAGTCACGCGGGACGATAGACGACACAGCTAGTGCGAACTAGTGATACTACCACTAACTCAGACCGATCCGTAGTAGTCCTCGTAAAAGTCACCTCCATAGCCTGGAAGCTCAACATGATCATCCGGAAACAGACGATCTCGCGGAGCTTGTGGACCATAGGGGCTAGGATTAGGCCTTGGACCAACAGACGGTGGCCTGCGGGGACCGCGAGGTGGGGTGATGCCTCCTACATCACGCCAAACCATCACGTCTGGCAGAGCAGATCTCACAGGATAGAGATCGCGCATATCCGAACATCCAGCTTGCACCGCCGGTGCGAACCGAGTCAATGTGGCCCAGTGGTCAGCACGGGTATTGAAGAGCTCTAACCTCAAGGCCCGATTTTCACGGTCCTTATCCTCGAGCATCTCAGTAGTGGTGCGAGTCCGTGAATCCTCCTGAGTGGGGTCAACATAAATAGCCTGGAGATACCCTTGTGCTCCCGGAAGTGATCCTGGCATATACCGGAAATCAGAGTCCCGAAATATACCAGATCTGACTCGCATAATGGTCATCATAGAGTAGGCGGCGTCCTGCACAGCCATCTCAATAGTAACCCCGAGTCCATAGGAGCAGTGAAGAGGCTCGGTGGATCCAGGATAAGATGGAAATATCCTGACAGTGCAGAGATACTGGCTTTGATTAAAGTCTCGGAATTGCTCTTCGACCGTGTACTCAGGATACCAGCGGTATCCAGCCTCAGTCATTACCCTGACCAACTTGGCAGTATGGCCGGGTACATCTAGGCATCAAGTCAGGCGAACCACTTGATTGAGGTCGCGAGTGGCCATCTGAAAGCACAATCATAATGCAAAGGCATTAGAATTTCTAGCAAAATTTCGGCAGCATAACAGCTGTAAATGCTCAAGAAGGATTTTGAGACATTTGACAAAGGATTTCGTACGCACTCAACATCATCATATCAAAGTTCTGAATCCATTCTAACAACATAATGTGGTAGTAGAACTGAACTAGGCTTGTATCCATCAGACTTATAAGGTACTACTGATTAGTAACACGTGATCCTCATAGAGAGAATAGATCCTAATTCCTTAACCCCCGGTGGAAGAATGGACTGACTCAGATCAGAATGTCATAAGATAAAGGAGTAAAAAGAGCCTTACGTTCCAACCCACAAACAATTCCCCTACATATAACTAAAGAATTTCTAGACTCAACATCGACCAGTTTGGCTTGGAGAACCTACAGGCAATCCGGCTCTGATGCCAACGCTGTCAGGACCCCGACTCGATGTCACATAGATCTAGCCGGTAACACCTCATATCACTTTGCGGCCTCACGCATGGTATCCCCACGGGTGTCGCCTTACCTTTGCCCGGGACCGTTTGCGCATTTTGGCTCACGTATATGATAGTGTCGCTAGCATCCATATGATAAAGAGCCCGGGCTGACATGACTAGTCGTAAACCCAAAGTGGCACAGACTTACAGGGACAGGCATCCATGACCCAGCTTCGAACGTGTCGGTCATCAGCAAGTGGGTCCGGGCTGTAGCACTGGGCTAACAGGACTCCGGTAAACCGGGCTGTAGCGGGCTAACAGGACTCCAATACTCAAAGCGTGACATTTCCCCGAAGGGACAGACACAGGAACGAAGAAGGACACATGCCGGCCAGCCTAAGTGTTCCAGAGCAGTAGCAAGCTACCATGGCTCAGCGGTAACACTAGGAGACATTTCCCGGTAAGAGAGGCTACTAAAGATAAACAACTAGATAGTCAGATCCCACACATACCAAGCATTTCAATCATACACACAATATGCTCGATATGTGCAAATACAACGAAGCATCACAACATGACTCTACGACACAAGTACTTTATTTAAGGCTCAGGGAGCCATACATAGCATACACAAAGATACGGGTCACACGACCCAGCATTCAAGTCATACAGTCATACAAACTAGCAGCGGAGGTAACTTGTCTGAGTACAGACAACTAGTAAAATAAAGGAGGCTTGGAAAGCCTAGCTATACTACGTGGTCCTTCACAAGCTCAGGGTCACCACCTGGGTCTTTAGCCTACTCGTTGATGTCAACGTCTACATAGAACCCATCAGAAGGGGTTGCAGCGTCTTCTGTAAAAAATGTAGATTATAGCAACATGAGTACAAAGGTACTCAGCAAGACTTACATCAGATCCTACATACATGCTTAGTATCAAGAAGGGTTGGTGGAGTTATTGCAGCAAGCCAGCTTTGACTCTTGGCTAGACTATCCTACGATACTCCAACTTGAAATGGTTTTGCGCACACGAGTCCACTACTCACCACTTCAATACACCACCGAGGATCCACCTCCGTCTTCCTACGGAAGAGCCATCCTCGGCACTCACTCTTATCTTGAGGCTTTTAGTAGTTTCCATTTACTTGTTTATGAACTGTATAGGCAACCAAGTAGTCCTTTACCGCGGACGCGGCTATTCGAATAGATCATGTTAACCCTGCAGGGGTGTACTTCTTCATACATGTTTCCACCACTTAGCGTCTGCACACGACATGTGCTCGGCAGACTTCAAGCGAAAGCCGACGTGGGTGTAGACCACGACCTACCTAAACACTTAAGCCTCTAGTCCATGTTTATCGCCTATTCAGGTTCCATCCGCAGGGAGTCCGGCCGAGGTTTCCCATACGGCCCCGAACGATGTGAACAGGGTTCCCGAGATACCTAACGGGTATTCGGTACACCGTGCCACGTACCTACCGCATCACAGCCCACCCCTACGGTCAGCGCTGTCCACGGCCTCCAGTAGGCTACAAACACCAGAAACTACTTGCAACTCCTGTACAGAGAGCTAGGGTGAATAAGAAGTCGAGCGGGGTCATATTTCAGGGCCCAATGCATGGTAGTAGCTGTATCTTAAATCACACATACAGATCTCAGTGCTTAAGGTCGGCTTCAATGAAACAACCCACCATGTACTCCTACATGGCCTCTCATCGATACCTTTACCAAATCGTGTTCACCACACCACTCTCATTACCGACATAGTCATTTCACTCTAGCCATCACCCAGATGAACCAGACCTGACACGACTCTAAGCATAGCAGGCATAGCAAGGTAGGAACAACACATACATATGGCTCAATCAACTCCTACACATGCTAGTGGGTTTCATCTAGTTACTGTGGCAATGACAGGTCATGCAGAGGAAATGGGTTCAACTACCGTAGCACACAGCAGTTTGAAACGCGTTGTCTTAATGCAGTAAAAGAGAGCAGGAGCAAGAACATGGGATTGTATCGATATGATCAAATGGTTGGTTGCTTGCCTGATGGTTCGATGCACTGATACGGTTCTTCGTTAGGGTAATCACGGTACTCCTCGGAGGCAGAACCTGTCGCAAAGGACACCGATACACAACCATCACCAAACAATGTGCAACAATATGATGCATGCATGAAACATGACAATATGAGTGTGTTGGGCTAATGCAACTAAAACCAGAAGGGTTTGAACAAATTTGAATCAAGGATTCAAATTTCAAATTCAAATATGGCCTTTTAAAGTGCTTTTCCTTGTTCTGCTTGAAACATCAATTTAACTTGTTTGATCATGCATGAAAATAGTACAGATGGATAGATTGGATTTTTCTGATCATTTTTCATATATAATTTGTCCAATTTGGAGTTACAGAATAAAAGTTATGAATTTTTGAAGTTTAAATAATATTCTGGAATTTCCTGATTTAAATTAAATCCAGAAATATAATTATTGCGCCAGCATGACGTCAGCATGACGTCAGTGGTCAACTGCGGCTGGCTGGAGTCAAACCTGACGTGTGGGGCCCACACGTCAGTGACACGGGGTTTAAACAGGGTTAAATTAATCCTAATTACTAATTAGTGGCGCTGGGGCCCACTAGTCAGTGTCAGGGGGTTAACTAACAGTGGTTAGCGCTAATCCTAATTAGCTACAGGGCTGGGCCCACCTGTCAGGGACTCAGGGGGGGTTCCTGCCGTGGTCAAAGTGGGTCAAACCCACCGGCGACGTGACGCCGGCGAGGCCCGAGACGGCGGCGCGATGCGGGATCGCGCTACAGGGCACGGGCGAGGCTGTGCTTGGGCTCGTTGGAGAGCTCTTGCTCCCGCGTGTCGAACGGTGGTGGTAGCCGAGCCTGGGGTGGCCGGAGTCGACAGCGGCGAGCTCGGCTGCGGCCGCCGGAGTTCGGGTGCGGTCGGAGTCGGCGTTGCAGGGGGTTTGGGGAGGCGTTGGTGCGTGCTGTGTGCTCCTAGTGAGGCGTGGAGCACGATAGTGTGCTCGGTTGGGCGCTACGGTGACCGTGGCCACGACGGCGACATCGCCGGCGGCGTGGAGCTCTCGGCCAAGGTGGGGCTAAGGCCTAGAGGTCGAAAGAGACCAGGGGAGAAGGGGGAAACGACTCGGGGGCTCACCGCGGTTGCAGTGGGCGTCGAAGCGGGCTCGGAGACGCGCTGGAGACGGCGATGATGGTCGGAGCCCGAAGAGGGGAACGGCGACGTGGCGGCGATGCAGGGCTTCCGGAGGCCCGTGGAGCGGTGGGAAGGAAGAGGGGGTTGTGGCGGAGCTTCTGAGCTAGTCGGGGGAGCGAGGGGTGGCCGGAGACGGCTGCTAAGGCAAACGGCAGCGACGGTGGTGTTCGGCCGTGAGAGAGAGAGCGAGGGAGAGGAGGGAAGAGCCGAGGGCGAGTGAGAGAGAGCAGGGGGGGAGGCGTGGCGTCGTCCAGGGCATCGAAGCGAGGAGGGGAGGGCAGGCAGGCAGGGAGAGAGGTGGCGTGGTGCGGTGGCGGGCGCGCGCGCCGGCCACACTCCCCTCCCTCTGTCGGGACGAAGACGACAGAGGAGGGAGACGGGCTGGGCCGCCTGCTGGCTGGGCCGGCCAGCTGGATGGGCTGCACAGTGGAGGAGCCCAGGTAAGCTTCTCCCTTTTATTTTTTTCTGTTTTCTAATTTCTGACATTTGTTTTGATTTAAATAATATATTAAATCATTTATTTAACTTATGCCAAATTTTTCAGGGGCTAGATATATTATTCCAGAGCTCCTTTATAATTGGCATAATATTTGGACATATATTAATATATATAGAAATATATTTCCAAAGCAAATATTTATGCATTAATTCCAAATGCCCAAAATAAATGTCCATGAGCCACTAAAAATATTGGTTTGATTTTTATCTCTGTCCAATATTTTCAGAGAGCAACATGAGCATTTTCTTGGACCCTTTTGGAGAAATTTTTATTTGGGTCATTTTCAAAATGATTCTGAGGGTTTCACAGATCCCCATTTCAAGTTTCTGATGAAAGAATAACATGATGCAACACTCTAATGCATGACTAGCTAGGGTGTGACATTCGGTCTCCCCAGAAGATTCGTCATCAGAGCAGACCACGGTCTCTCCATCGGACACCGGCCCATCCTCGTACCTTGTGAAAGGACTTAGTCGTGGAGCCATCGCTACGAGTTAGCTTAAGGGGGTTAAACCGAACAAGGGGACATGGGGAATTTTATACTAGTTCGGCCCCTTCGAGGAAGGTAAAAGCCTACGTCTAGTTGTGATTGGTATTGCTAGGGTTTCGAAGGCCAGGGAGCGTATCCGCTTTGTCTTCCTCTCGAGTTGTTGTCCATCCCTAAACCGCTGTCAGGTCGTCCCTTTATATACATAGGTTGACGCCCGCCTGTTTATAGAGTCCCGAAGCCGGATCATAAACGTATCCAGTTCGGTCTCTATCCTTCCTATCTTACAATACAAGTTACATGACTAAGTCGGTTTACATTTACAGGCTTTAACCCGCCTTTGGGCCTTGGGCCTCCATGAAGCGCCATCATCCTTGCATCTTTATGGGCTTCTAATCTTCAAGGAGTCAACCCGGCTACATAAGGCTGGTTTACCTCCAGTGGTAATATCCCCAACAATATCCATTTGGCTCGAGGAGACGATCTCCACACCATCAAGTACTTACCCCTCAAGCTCAAAGGGCCAGCTCGGCACTAGCTTAAAATCCTCCCCGAAAACTCCATTGGAAGCTGGGAAGAGCTCGAAGACGCCTTTCGGGCAAATTTTCAAGGGACCTATGTCCGACCACCGGATGCAGACGATTTAAGTCATATAACTCAACAGCCCGGAGAGTCAGCCTGAAAGCTTTGGAACAGGTTCCTCACTAAAAAGAACCAAATAGTTGACTGTCTAGACGCCGAAGCCTTAGCAGCTTTTAAGCATAGCGTTCGAGACGAATGGCTTGCCAGACACCTCGGCCAAGAAAAGTAGAGAACAATGGCAGCATTAACAAGCCTCATGACCCGCTTTTGCGCGGGAGAGGATAGTTGGTTAGCCCGATGCAGCATCAGCGACCCAAGTACATCCGAAGTCAGGGACGAAAACATGAAACCACGGGGCAGCAAAAACAATCCTTGGAATAAAGATGATAGCCCGAAGAGCACGGCGGCAAACGCCGGATGCAGAAGCTCTCGGCTAGGTCAGCAAAAGCTGCCCTCCAAAGGCAACAGAGACGAACTGTCCATCCTAAACAAGATTCCGGACAAAATATATCAGATCCACAGCACCCCCGATAAACCTGCAAATCATACCCATAGAGAATGTTGGGTCTTCAAGCAGTCCGACAAGCTCAACGACGAACACAAGGGGCAGGATACACCAAGCGAAGACGAGGACGAGCCTCACAAGCAAAGCACTGGGGAACAAAAGAAATTCCCACCAGGAGTTAAAATAGTAAACGCGTTACACGTGACAAAGGGGAGAAACACAGCGGCACTCCTAGAGACACATGTCCCAGGGCCTATCACAGCGGAGTTCTGCCACTGGTCATCCCAACCGATCACCTTTGACAATCGGGATTACTCGGCAAGTATCCGGCGTGCAGGATGGGCTGCCTTGGTGTTAGACCCGATAATTGACCGATACCACTTCACACGAGTCCTGATGGACAGCGGCATTAGTTTAAACCTGATATATCCGGACACAATCCGCAAAATGGGGATAGACCCAACAAAAATTAGCCATAGAAATACTACCTTTAAAGGAGTAACGCCAGGCCCAGAATCCCATTTCACGGGCTCCCTGCTACTCGAGGTTATATTCGGCTTCCTCGATAACTTCCGCAGCGAAAATCTAACCTTCCACATCGCTCCGTTCCAAAGTGGCTATCAAGCATTACTCAGACATGAAGCTTTCGCTCGCTTTAACGCAATACCGCGTTACACTTCCCTCATGCTTAAGATGCCCGGTCCACGTGGCATCATTACAGTAAATGGAAATATTGAGCGCTCCTTGCGCGTGGAAGACCGTGCGGCTGCCTTGACAGCCGCGCACTAAACGGCCTCACCAACTAAAGCATCTGACAGGTCATTAAGACCACGGACACGGTTGGCATCATAGCACTTTTGGGCAAAAGTATAAATACAACCTTGATAAATTCAATAAAACATTGTTTTTACAATGGGAATACATGTCACTCAAACATAATATTCTTCGAGCACTGAGCCTCTATTGAACGAGTGCCTTCAAGAACTTCTTCAAAGTAGTGCTCGGCAGCCACTTGGCCTATGGCCGAACCCTGTGACGCAACAGTGGTGGCATCCATCTCCGCCCAATATGTTTTGGCACGGGCAAGGGCCATCCGCGAGCCTTCTATGCACGCCGACCTCTTCACAACAACGATGCGTGGCACAACGCCAAGGAATTGTTGCACTAAGCTAAAGTAGCTATTTGGCCTTGGCCCTCCTGGCCACAAATGATCCACAACGGACCTCATGACCAGCCCGGATAATATATGGAGGTCAGCCCAATCGGTCAATCGCTCATTCAGCAGCAGCGGACGGACTGGAGCGTGAAACTATGACCAGAACAGCCTCTCCACTTTGGGACCTTTCTGATCCTTGAAGTACTCAGCGGCATCAACAGCGCTGGCAACCAAATCCATGTACGCATTTGCAAAACTCCATAGCCGGTCCAGAGGAGCATACTTCGGATCTCCGAACTTAGTCCGCAACAAGAAAGGCTTCCCAGACACGATATCTGCAGCCTGATTCAGATCCTCCTTCGCCGCTCTAATTTTGGAGCAGGCTTCCTTGGCAGCCACTCGGGCCTTTTCCAGGTCCGTCCCTTTCACCCGGTTTTCCTCTTCAAGAAGCTGGTAACAGTCAGCAGCATCTTTTAACTCCACGGTCATCTTGGCAAATTTTTCTTTACTCTCGCAATGTGCGGCGTGTTCGGCCCTTAACTCTTCGGCCGCCTATAAAGCGGCCGCATTGCTACTCCTGGCTTGCTCCTTGGCTTGGGTAAGCTCTGCCCGAATGGTCTCCACGGTGTCTGCTCCATCTGCAGTCAGAAACATATTAAAGATACTGGCATCAGGCCGCTCTTATTATGTGACAATCGCCAGAAAAATCACTGACCCTTCGCCTCGTCAAGCCGCTTGTTGACATGCACGATGTCGGCATCTGCCGCATCCAGCTGCCGCTTTAGTTCGGCATACCCATCAGTCCGGCTAGCCACCGGAGCCTCCACCACCTGCACATAAAGGCAGTCTGGTTATTACCTAGGACTATGATCCTCTGTTTGCCGCCGTTTTCGACGACAACCAGAGTCTCAGGGGCTACTATCTACACAGGGAACATCTAAAAATGTGCGGTACTTTAAAAAATGTACATCATTTCACGTACCTCAAAACCCGTCAGTAGACTCATAAAGGCTTCATGCAGCTCTCTTTCGGCAGATGAAATCCTTTCAATCACCGTATCCATCAATGTGCGGTGCTCTTCTGAAATAGCTGCTTTCTCCAGCAGATCCCTCCGTACATCCGACCGCACACCAGACGGTACCGGACTCTTTTGATTGCTCTCGTCGAGAGCCGGATACTGAGGACTTCGGGTGGCCATAGGATTACCTTCTGGCCTTGCCGGATCAGGAGAAGCCCTTCGCGACGACACCTCAGGGTCGCCCGCTTCGTAAGGCGGTGTGGCAGGGGGAGGCGTTTCGCTATCCATCATCTCCGGAAGAAGATCCCCTGAAGACGAGCTCAGCTAAGAAGGGCTAAAATCCAAACTGTAAGATAAATGCTACAATTATTTTCCACAGAAATAGAGCAAGATATTTTCGTTATAGAATACCCTTTTACTTATAGCTTGGTAGAGGGCTGATCCCCGCAAGGACATTGTGTGGCAAGAGTACCCTCCGAGGCAGGTCTCTCTGGCGGAGATTTCTTCTCCTGTTTGGAAACCTTAGTTTCCGGATCTTCAGAGGTACACCTCTTCCTTCCCCGGGAAGACAGAATGTCAGATTCTTCCCCTTGGTTATCCTCCCTCGCAGAGGCGCTCATTCCCTCGATTGGAATAGGTAGCGATGGTGGCCCGCTTTCACCCTCTTTATTCCCCCCTTCATCTTCCTTTGAGGGCACCAGGAAAGGTGCTGGCTCGAGCATCTTTTCTAGCACCGGATTGTCCAAGCCTTCAGGAAGGGGAGCCGAACACCGGATCATCTTCGCCTTTGTTATCCAGTCCTAGTCAAAGAGCGATTCTTCAGAATGATGTCATGATAAATAAAAGGAAAGTGTGTTCAGCCATGGGATAACTTACTTGGGCAGCGGTGCGGTTGCTGCTCAGGCCCACGTCCTCGGCAGTGTCCGGACATCTCCTTGTGCATCATGCCCAGGAAATTTTGAATAGTGCACAGTCCTTCCTAGTTGAATTCCCACATGTGGAGGTGCCGGCGTTTGCAAGGCTGGACTCGACGGACCAGCATAACTTGCATTACCATAACCAGACTGAAATCTCCCTCGAATAGATCTCGGATACGGCTCTGCAGTATTGGCATGTCCTTGGTTGGACCCCAGCTCAGCCCCCTGCTGATCCATGACATCAGTTGTGGTGGAGGGCCCGAGCGAAAGGTGGGGGCAGCTACCCACTTGGCACTTTGGGGAGCTGCGACATAAAACCACTCCTATTGCCACAATCCGGACACCTCTGGAAAGGAACCCTTTGGCCATGGAGCATCAGCAATTTTGCTTATTAGTGTCGGGTTTCGGGTTCCGGCAGACCCTTGAGGTTTGAACACTGGGGTGCGCGCGGAGATCTCTCCCCTGCCGATCTACATCCGATCCTCTCGTGCGAACTAAGATGAAAATGATGAACAACACAAGAGACACGGTGTTTATACTGGTTCGGGCCACCGTTGTGGTGTAATACCCTACTCCAATGTGTGGTGTGGTGGATTGCCTCTGGGGCTGATGATGGACAGTACAAGGGAAGAACAGCCTTGCGAGAGGTGTTCTTGAGCTGGTGCGATGAACTGCTAGGGTGAGTTCAGTCGCCTCTCTCTCTCTCTGTTGGGGTTCTATCAGATCTCTCCCAGGGGGTCTAGATGTCTCTTTGGTGTCCCCCTACTCTGTGGTGGCTAGCTCTATTTATAGAGACCCTGGGCCTCTCCCCAAATAATGAGCGGGAAGGGCGCCAACAACTGGCCATTTCGAAGGGGAACATCTAGTACAAGTTATCCTGACCAAAGGTGGTCTTCGGCTGCCAAAAGCACTGGCGATGACGCCGTCTTGGGCTCCACGGTGACCTCCTTCCTGCCGTCCGGCTGGTCTTGGTGTCGTTGCACCGGAATGGTAACCTTTGCCTGATGCCTTGGCCTGTGCTTGCCCCCTTTGCACCAAAGAGGAAACAAGGACACTGCGCAGGCCGGCGCCCGCCTGGTCTAGATCGTCATGGCTTGCTTCACGGGTTCCTCGCGAGGTACCCCTGCCTTGATCTCTCCGCCTCCTCGCGAGCCTGCCTGATGAGACTGCCTCTGAGGAAGCTTCCTGTCGTCCGCCCCGCCAGGCTTGGACCCTCGCGAGGGTCTTTGAGCTTGAGCTGATGAAGATGGGCCGCGCTAGGCCCCTGCTTGAGCCACGCCGCAGGCCGCAGGCAGGCAAGTCTGGGGACCCCCGTTCCTAGAACGCCGACAGTAGCCCCCGGGCCCAAGGCGCGCGCGGGATTGGCTTAGCAGAGAAGCTAAGGGGCAAGCATGAAGCGCCGCGGGCCCTAACAGCCTACGGCCTTGGGCGCCGCGTGGCGGTTGATTGGGTGTGGGCGTCAGCACATCCCACGACGCCTCGGCAACTGCACGACTTACAAAAGGGGGTGCCCTGGCCAGGCTTATTTGCCCTACTCTCATCCGTCTTGCCCTAGATCCCCTTTCTTGCTTTCCTCCTTCTTGCCCCCGAAATCCACCAGATCCGTCTCAATCCTTCGTGTCCGGCACACCATGGCGACTCGCAAGTCCCCGGCTGATGCTTCGTACTCACCGGCCCTGGATTCCCCGAATTTGTCAGAGAAGAACCTCGCCCTCGCGCGCCTTATGACGGTGGCGTAGGGCGACTGTGCTCAAGGTCGGCTCCAACCAGCCTAAGGGCAAGGGGAGCACCTTCTACCCGTTCTTCGTGAGCGCCATCGTCGCTGGTCTAGTGCCTCCTTTCTCTGAGTTCTTCTTTGCCGTTCTCTACCAATACAACTTGCAGGCCATGCATCTCCACCCCAACTCTGTCCTTCTCCTGGCGATTTTCGCCTACTATTGCGAGGCTCATGTTGGTGTGAAGCCCTCGGTGGCCTTGCCGCGCCACTTTTTCTCCCTCCGGGTTTCTGGCGCTTAGGTCTCCACATGCGCGAGCTTCATTGCATACTCCAGCTCCAACGCCATCTCGAAGCCTGGGAAGTGGATCGAAGGCTACCGGAGGAAGTGGGTCATGATGGATGTCGGGCGCCTCCACCCTCGTCTGGTATTGCCCACGATGCAACCTAAGTCTGTTGACGCATGGTCCCGCACGGAGCTTGTCGACCCTCGCGGACCTGAGGCCAAGCAACTTGGGGGCGGCGAAGCTGACCGGGGCCACGCTCCTGAGGGAGTTCTTGGAGCACCGGGTGGCTCCGCTCCAGGAGCACTCGCTCCCACTGTGGAGGCTTGGAGGAGCAGACGCTGCCCCGCCCTTGAGCTCCGAGGCCCTGTCCGACGAGGATCTGACTGCGGCCTTCCATTCCTTGGTTGGGGGAGACGTGGCGAGCCTGGTGGATGCCCCCGTCCCCTTGTTCCTCCGCAACGACTGGGAGAAGGTGGTGGACGCCATGCCCACCTTCAACGGCGAGGGGTTGGTGCCCGCGGCAGCTCCCGAAGACCTGGCGGTCCTGGAAACGGTGAACTTGTCCTCCGGCAGCTCCAGTGGGGAAGAAGAGGCGGAGGAGGAAGCATCCGACTCGGAGGAGACTGGCAAGGATTGGGGGGAGTCCTTCCCTTGGTGTAGGTCCCAGGCACTCTGCTCCATGCCGGACGACGACTAGGCCAGCACCAGGCGAGGAAGGAAGGGATCTTCCTCGGTCACAAGGAAGGGCAGGTCGAGCCTGGTTCCCCAGGGTCTGCTCTGGTCCCTGGGGGGTCCAGGGCCAGCTCCATCTCTCCTGACGCGCCTTCTGCTTCCGGGCCCTCCAAGGCTGACCCCCGCTGCAGGCTCTCGGGCTTCAAGTATGGCCAGAAGTTGCTTGGGTCCACGGACGACGTCCAGTAAGTGCTTGATTCGTGCTCTGCTTGGCTTCTGCCGCTGAGGCTTGACATTTGCGCTCTTTAACTAGGCCAGCACCTCCGACCAAGAGGTTGAAGGAGGCTTCTGCGGCCCTGCTTGGGACGAATCCGTCTGCCGGGGAGACGCCTTTGGCTGTTGGGGGAGAGGACGGCGAGGCCCGCGCCTCTCCGACCCAACCGCCCTCGCGAGGCCAACTGGGGCACCCCGGCGAGGAGTCAGCCCCCGTGGCCCCGCTGGTCCTGGAGTCCACTGTGGCCAATGCTGCTGCCATGGCAGCCAAGGCTCAGGAGGTCCCTTCCTACCAAGCCGTGGCCACGCTGCCATCTTCTCCGCCTGCTCCACAGGTTCTTGTCTCTTCTGCTCCCTCCGCTGTTGTCCTGGACCAGGTTGCCAACAAGCTGAGCCAACTGCGGGGGGATCTCCTGAGCGCGGACCCTCGTCTGGTGGCCGGGCGCCTGGAGTTGGCCTCTGGCTGGGCCCGTTCTGCTCCTTCCGTTCGAGCGGTGCTGATCCAGGCCATGTCGTCCTCCCACGAGGAGAGATGGGCCGCCAACTAAGCCAAGGCCGCTAACGATGCTGCCCTGGGTGACGTCGCAAATGCCCAGGGCTGCTACAAGACACTTGAGGCTGAGCTGCAGGGCCTGCGCAACGAGCTCGCCAAGGAGGTGTGCGGCCGCCAGGAGAAGGAGAAGGAGATGAAGGCTAGGGAGGCCGCCGCCAAGGACCGGGACGCCAAGCTTGATGTCTACCACAGCCGACTGGAGATACGGGAGCGGTCGCTGAAGGCGGAGAGGACCGAGCTGGATGCCAAGGCAAAGGTCCTGACGGAGGACCGGGCGGCCTTCGCGGAGCTGGAGAAGAAGGCTCGAGGCATACTGAAGATGCTGTATGAGAGCGGCCTGGAGGAGCCATTGGCTGGTGCGGAGGACGGCCCCGCCAAGCTGCTCCCCTTCCTGGTTGATGCGCTTGAGGACGTCGCAGACGGCCTTGGCACCACGGTCGAGGCCGAGGCGTGTGCCCTGTCTTCTGCGGCACTAACGCGTGTCCTCAGCCATATCTACCTGCGCAACCCCAACATCGAGTTCAACAGCCTGCTGGAGCCCATGTGCGGCGACCGTGCCGCTGCCGCCGCTAAGGCCGTGAGGGGCCGAGCCGAGGTTTTGCTGGGGAAGTTCCGCTTCCCCAGCATCTTGCCTGGTGCGGTGCCACCGGCCTTGCGACCTCGAGAGGCGAAGCCATCCGGCGTGACTCCACCATCGATGAGGGCGTTACTGGGAGTGATTCCTTCGCGATTTCCATCCTGTTTTATTCCTGCACATGCACCATGCCTCGCGGAGGCGTTCAAACTTGTGTTTGGCATTATGGAACAATCTTATGGCTTGTAATATTTGCTTCAAATTTCCCGGAATTTGCATTTTCCTCTCCTACTTGTTTACGCTCTATGTCGGCAGGGCCCGGCCCCGCGCGTACCTCACCCAGCGTTAACCCCGATCGGAAACCAAGGGACTAAGGAGTGAGGGGCTACGTGGCAAGTTAGGCTCCTGAGTCGCGATGCTCAGGAGTCCCCCTTGATGCGTGAGCA
>NC_041386.1:400048149-400066573 GCF_002162155.2 Triticum dicoccoides
GTACCTCACCCAGCGTTAACCCCGACCGGAAACCAAGGAAGGGACTAAGGAGTGAGGGGCTACGTGGCAAGTTAGGCTCCTGAGTCGCGATGCTCAGGAGTCCCCCTTTATGCGCGAGCAACAAGTAGGGAAGGGGGGAGCGAGGAGTGGATTGATCGTTCTACATCGGCAGGGCCCGGCCCCACGCGTACCTCACCCAGCCTTAGCCCCGACCGGAAACCAAGGACGGGACTAAGGAGTGAGGGGCTACGTAGCAAGTTAGGCTCCTGAGTCGAGATGCTCAGGAGTCCCCCTAGACGCTCAAATGGGTTTCGTACCTTGGCTCCGCTTGGGGAGTGGCACGCGACGACCAGGTCCGAGGGACTTGGCTGGGTGGCATGCGCTCAGGCGAGGCCCGGGCGTAGCCCCCGTGTCCAGCCCCCTCGCGCGGCACTCCCGAGGGGAGGCGTTGCGATGGTGCCGGACACTGAGCCCTGGGATCCCTGAGGTTGGTACGGTCATGGGCCGCCCTCAGTTGTTTATCACCAGCGCAGAGCATAACATTCCGTATGTGTACGGGCATAGCCGCTCCTCGGCAGTGTCGTCAGCCAGCGCGGAGCATGCTGCTTCCACTAGTGCGTGGGAGGGGGATCCCCTCAGGGAGGAGCCCCCGGGGCGTGTACAGCCCCGCCCTGACACGTGGCCGGCATGGTAGGGCTAGGAGAGGTGTATCTGGGCACCCGTGAGCCAGCGCAGGACTCACGAGGCCCTACCTCAAGGCGGGTTGCGCCTGGCTTTAGGCCTTTATCAATTGGTGTGTTCCTGCAGGGTTGTTAGAATGCAAATTCTCTACGTCCTTAGGTCCCGGCCCCCGAGCGAGCTCAGCCGCCGCTGGAATGACAGGTCGCGATGCCGTGGGTCAAGGCCAGGGGGTGAGGGCTAGAGAGCCAGTAAGAGCCCATGAGTCACGACGCTCAGGCGCCCCCCTTTTAACGTGCAAGCGCTTTGCACGACGACAATCAGTAGGTGAAAGAACAACTTCATCCTAGGGAAAACGCTAGAAAAGCAACTGCCGCTGGGTTGGGCCAGAGCAGCGTGGGGATGATGCAGCCCGAGGGGCGCCCCCAATAAGGTAAATAAAGAGCATAAACAAAATGGATACATGCCGCAAGGATGGACCCACGCGGCCTGGGAATGGTGCAGCCCTGTGGGCGCTCCTAGCTGAAAGTAGAACTCTGAAAGATGTCACCTGGTGCTGTTGAAGATGAAGTGATGCTGAGGAAGTGAGCGATGCGCGGTGAAGATGTCGGCCCTCATGAGCCCCCCGGCCCAGGGGCCTCGGGAGGCTCTGGTGGCACGTGCAGGTCTTCGGGGACCATCGCCACCTCCGCCAGGACCGCGCGATGCCTGACCTCCTGAGCCTCTAGAATGCTCCTCAACAGG
This sequence comes from Triticum dicoccoides, assembly GCF_002162155.2. Taxonomy (NCBI): domain Eukaryota; kingdom Viridiplantae; phylum Streptophyta; class Magnoliopsida; order Poales; family Poaceae; genus Triticum; species Triticum dicoccoides. The sequence continues at coordinate 400,049,572 of NC_041386.1, forward strand.
CGCTGATGTGCGGCGACTGTGCTCGGCAGGCTGAAGGGCATGCGAAAGTATCTGTGGGGTGGTCCCACGCAGTGCCCTACGGCCGAAGGCCATAGGCGCTCCTGGCATGCAGCTCGGTTGAGCCCTGGTACGTCGACACAGACGCACAGTCCTCCATCCTTGCCTGGATGTGGGGCCACGGCAGGTAAGCGGCGGCTGCCGCGCATGACTCTGAACTCTTGTAGCTCTTGGGTGTTCCTTGCGATGAACTCCTGAGGGTTTGGTCTCCTTTGACTTGTACCTTTCTGAGGGAAGCGTGCCTGAACGCACCCCTCCAAGTGGTGCCCGAGCGCCTCCCCGCGACCTTGGCAAGGTCCGTGGCTCTCTAAGAGAGAGCCCTCGAGCCTTGCCTGAGGAGAGCTCCGGGCGCGCCTTCCTATGCGCGAGAGGGCGGCGCTCCCTGATCGGGCGCGAATCCTGACGTAATACCTCCGGAGGTGCCTGCTTCCTTGTGGCTCTGGCCAGGTGATGTCTTCTTCTTCTTGAGGGTCGCCTTGGGAGGCCTCCCGCTCCTGCGTTCTGGGTCTTCAATTGCTGCGGCTTGGAACGCACGCTCGAGCGAGCACACTGCGCCCCTTTCTTCACAGGGTATGGTGATGACTCCACCGCTTCCTGGCATCTTGAGGACATTGTAACCATGGTGAGTCACTGCCATAAACTTGGCTAGGGCTGGGTACCCGAGGATGGCGTTGTACGGCAGGCGGATGTGAGCGACCTCGAAGTTGATGAGCTCGGTGCGGTAGTTGTTGTGTTGCCCGAAGGTGACCGGAAGGCGAACCTTTCCAATTGGAACAGTGGAACCATCGGTGACTCCTGAGAAAGGCTTCGTCGGCTGAAGCTGGTCATATGGCACTTGGAGATTGTCGAACGTCTCGACGGAAAAGACGTTGAGTCATGCTCCGCCATCGATGAGGGTCCTGGTGACCTGCACGTTGCTGATGATTGGGGAGAAAAGCATCGGGAGGACTCCGGACGTTTCCGCACACTTGAGCTAGACTGCGGAACTAAATGTGATCGCGCACGAAGACCGCCTGAGAGGGCGCATGGCCTCAAGCTTGGGAAGGACTGCATTCACCTCGCGAGTAAACTGCTTGAAGATGCGCTGTGAGGCTGGGGCCTGGGCGCCGCCCAGGATGCAAACAATTGCACGCGGCTCTTGGAAGCCCCCAGCCCCATCGTCTTGGTGTTGGTCTTCGTTCCTCCTCGGTGGAGGCGGCAGAGGAGGGAGGCCTGCGTTGCCGTGGGGACGGTCCTCACGAGGCTGGTCCTGCCAGTGGTCCTCGCGAGGGCAGTCACGCCATCCCTGGCGAAGGCCACGGTCTTCCCATCGTCCACCGCCTCTTCCTCCTCCTCGGCCATAGCCCCTATCGTTGTGCTCTCGGCGTCGGCCGATTCACCCATCTCGCACGGCTCTGAGCTCTTGACATTCGTTGGTGTTGTGGGTGTGGAGGTCGTGGTACACGCAGTACCGTCCGCCCTTGGATGACTTAGGCTGATCCCTACCTTGCTTGGTGTCCGGTTCCGCTGCTAGCACGGCACCCCCTTGCGCTTCATGTCCTTGACCTTGAGCTTCTTTTCTTCTGGGTCGGCTGCCGGGAGCTCGAGAAGGGAGAGACGCCCTTCCTCATCCCTGGTGCACTTGGTTGCCAAGTTGAACAGCTCCAGGGATGTGCACAGGTCTTCATGGATTGCTAGCTCTTCCTTCATCTTGAGGTCGCGCACGCCGTCGAAGAAGGCTGAGATGGTGGCTTCTTCAGTCACCTTGGGGATCTTGAGGCGAGCGTAGTTGAAGTGCTAGATGTACTTCTGCATGGTTTCTCCTGGCTATTGCTTGATGCGGCGCAGGTCGCTCACGGCCGGGGGCCGGTCGCGAGTGCCCTGGAAGTTGGCGATGAAGCGGGTGTGCATCTCGCTCCAGGAGGAGATCGTGCCGGGAGCCAGGTTCAGGAGCCAGGTGCGGGCGCTGTCCTTGAGCACCATGGGGAACCAATTCGCCATGACCTTCTCGTCTCGGGTCTATTGTGCCATCGTAGTGGGGAGGGAGGTCAGGCTTGAACTTGCCTGGCCATGTGACGCCGCGCAGCTCGGGCATGAAGGCGAGGCAGCCCGCCGTGGCTACCGGCTCCCTTTGTTGGTGCTGGACTCGTTCTTGCGGCTCACCACGCGCCGCCACTAGGAGCAGCGCGGGGTTTTGTCATGGAGGCATTGGGCGCGATCTTGGCGCGCCGGTGCTGGGAGCGCGCGAGCACCTTCCCGGGGACGTGGGATCTCTTGGCAGCTCCCTTCTTGCTGCGCAGGCGCCGGACGTGAAGGGTCTCGCACTGGGGCTGCGCGCCTTGGAGCCAAGGCACCTTCTTGGGGAGGAGGCGGCGGAGGCGCCTCCTGATCCTCGCCCCCTGCACGGGACGGAGGGCGAGGCAGCGAGAGGGACCGCAAGGGGGAGCCCCAGTGCGAGCTCGGTGATGCGGGCGAGCCAGTCCTCGTAGAGGTCATCGACGGGGCGATAGTGCAGGAGCTCCCGCGCCAAGAGCAGTGAAGCATGCGCATCCATGGGTGCGCGACGGGCGTGGGATGACGAGCCAGCTGGAGTCAGCGACATGGTGGCGGTGCGGCCATCCCGCTGCACCGAGGGGTGCTGGGACGAGGCCTGCTGCTCGTTCCCCGCAGGGCCGGTGGCGGCTTTTGCGGTGGGCGACGAGGAACGACGAGGGGGGCCACCGACGGGCGCCGTCTGGGCGACGCGAGCGGCGTGTGCAGCCCGGTGCTCGGCGCGAGCCCGACGAGCGTCAGCCATGGACACGACGGAAGATCACACGCGAATAGCGGAAGGAAGATTCCAGCGCACCCCTACCCTGCGCGCCAAATGTCGGGTTTAGGGTTCCGGCAGACCCTTGACGTTCGTACACTGGGGTGCGCGCAGCGATCTCTCCCCTGCCGATCTACGTCTGATCCTCTCGTGCGAACTAAGATAAAAATCATGAACAACACAAGAGACACGATGTTTATACTAGTTCGGGCCACCGTTGTGGCGTAATACCCTACTCCAGTGTGTGGTGTGGTGGATTGCCTCTAGGGCTGATGATGGACAGTACAAGGGAAGAACAGCCTCGCGAGAGGTGTACTTGAGCTGGTGCGATGAACTGCTAGGGTGAGTTCAGTCGCCTCTCTCTCTCTCTCTCTGATGGGGTTCTATCAGATCTCTCCCGGGGGTCTAGATGTCTCTTTGGTGTCCCCCTACTCTATGGTGGCTAGCTCTATTTATAGAGGCCGTGGGCCTCTCCCCAAATAATGAGCGGGAAGGGTGCCAACAACTGGCCATTTCGAAGGGGAACATCTAGTACAAGTTATCCTGACCAAAGGTGGTCTTCAGCTGCCAAAAGCACTAGCGATGACGCCGTCTTGGGCTCCACAGTGACCTCCGTCCTACCGTCCGGCTGGTCTTGGTCTCGTTGCACCGGAATGGTAATCTTTGCCTAATGCCTTGGCATGTGCTTGCCCCCTTTGCACCAAAGGGGAAACAAGGACACTGCGCAGGCCGGTGCCCGCCTGGCGCCCGCCTGGTCTCGATCGTCATGGTTTGCGTCACGGGTTCCTCGCGAGGTACCCCTGCCTTGATCTCTCCGCCTCCTCGCGAGCCTGCCTGATGAAGCTGCTTCTGAGGAAGCTTCCTATCATCCGCCCCGCGAGGCTTGGCCCCTCGCGAGGTTCTTTGAGCTTGAGCTGATGAAGATGGGTCGCGCTGGGCCCCCGCTTGAGCCACACCGCAGGCCGCAGGCAGGCAAGTCTGGGGACCCCCGTTCCTAGAATGCCGACAATAAGAGCACCTCCGCATGTTGTGTACTGCCCCTCGACAATCTTCGGCTTCACATCGAAGGTCTTGAGCCACAGGCCGAAGTGAGGGGTAATGCGGAGGAAGGCCTCACACATGACAATAAATGACAAGATGTGCAGAAGGGAATCCGGGGCCAGATCGTGAAAATCTAGCCCGTAATAGAACATAAGACCCCTAACAAAGGGATCCAGAGCGAGGCCTAGTCCTCGAAGGAAGTGGGAGACGAACACAACGCTCTCGTTGGGTTCGCGAGTACGGACGACCTGCCCTTGGGCGGGCAGCCTGTGCAAAATTTCAGCGGTCAGATATCTGGCCTCCCTCAACTTCTTGATATCCTCCTCCATGACGGAGGAAGGCATCCCCCGGCCTTGAAAGCTGGATCCAGACATGATTGAAGGTCCAAAGCACCTGACCTGGGCTTTGGTTGTTAGAACTCGAGGTGGGGGAAGGATTCGATTGAGCACGGGAGGGAAAAAAGTAAAAGCCTTGTCCCTTCATAAAGAGGGTGAATATCAAGCATCCTCCTCGTGGCCGTTTGGAACTTGCCTAAGATCTAGGATTCCTAGGCACGGTTGGTTTACCCACGTCCATATTAATGAGAATCCCATAATAAAGGGAACACGATCTCTGCTTTGACAAGACGTTTCAAGAAACCACCTCGCGTTATGTGCGGGGCTGGTTAAAGAAAACGGTTCGAATGGGCCATGGCGTGATGTCATGCTGCCAAAACGTGTCAGCAGATTAGATTTGTGGAAATATTATTCTCTCTATGGTGGCATGTGGAACTTATTTTGCAGGGTCGAACACTATCCTTGTATTCAAACTCTTCTGTGGTGTATTCGGAGGAGGAACCCGCCTTGCAATGCCGAAGACAACACTGCGCGCTGGACTCATCGTCATTGAAGCCTAGTTCAGGGGCTACTGAGGGAGTCCTGGATTAGGGGCTCTTCGGACAGCCGGACTATATCCTTTGGCCGGACTGTTGGACTATGAAGATACGAGATTGAAGACTTCGTCCTGTGTCCAGATGGGACTCTCCTTGGCATGGAATGCAAGCCAGGCAATATGGATATGTATATCTCCTCCTTTGTAACCGACCTTTTGTAACCCTAGCCCCCTCCGGTGTCCATATAAACCGGAGGGTTTTAGTCCGTAGGACACCATACAATCATACCATAGGCTAGCTTCTAGGGTTTAGCCTCTCCGATCTCGTGGTAGATCAACTCTTGTACTACTCATATTATCAAGAATAAATCAAGAAGGACGTAGGGTTTTACCTCCATCAAGAGGGCCCGAATCTGGGTAAAACATCGTGTCCCCTGCCTCTTGTTACCTTCTGCCTTAGACGCATAGTTCGGGACCCCCTACCCGAGATCCGCCAGTTTTGTCACCGACACCCGCGGTGGCCGGCGAGGAGGAGAGTGCACCGTGGCCACAGCTCCCCCGGTGCTCCCAGCGCCAGCATGTGGTGGCTCGGTGGAGCGCCGGCCTGAGGGCCCCGCTGGTCGCGGATCGTCTTTGTTTGCGACTGCGACGAGGCTCCGGATGGTGGCCCTCCACTCATCGAGCTTCTCCGCAGCAGGAGGGAAGTCGAGCAGCAGTTGTGCGCATGCCAAAGCTTCCGCTGGCGTGGGCGGCCGCGACAGCCGCGTGGATCATGATGCGCTTCGACGTCTAACTACGTTAGAAGGAGCTCTGTCACGACCCAGCGGCTGCGTGCCATTTTCACCAGCGCTTCAGCGAGCGTGCTCAACCCCCTCATCTTGCCGATGACGCACAGGGCTCTTCCCATGGCGGGACCCAGGGTCACCATCATGGTGACGCCGCTTGGCGTGCACACCATGGGAAGAACGCATGGTGGTCGCCGGTGGAGGCGTCCCGGAGGTCGCCGCACCGCCCGGAGTCGGCACAATGACGCCCCTGGAGGGCCACGCGTCGCCTGCGGGGGGCCCAGCTTCTTCCTTGGATCCGGCGACATGTAGCCGGTCGTTTGGCGTGCGAGCGATGCCGCTCGCCAGGCTCCGACTACCTGGGCAATGCTGGTGCTCGCGAGCTGCGGCCCGGGTCCTGTCTGCGACCGGTCCGCTGCTCGTCCGCACCGACACGGGTCGTTCGGCTCCCAACGAATCGACCGTCGTGGCCGTTGTCTTCTTAGGGGCCATGGCGACTAACAGCTGCTAGGCTAACTACTAGACCAGATTCTCACAATTGCGCCCCCCTACCTGGCGCGCCAAAGATGTCGGTGTGGAACAACACCTATGGGATCACAGGAATCCCTACTACGGTTGCCGAGGCGTAGGGTTTCGAGGAGAGCAGGGCTAGTAGACAGCACAAGGATCATTTACCCAGGTTCGGGCCGCGAGGATGCGTAAAACCCTAGTCCTTCTCTAGTGGGTGTATTTCTGAGAGTTCTTGAGCTCTTGAACTAGCTATGGTCAGCGTGTGGTGATACGTCTCCAACGTATCTATAATTTTTGATTGCTCCATGCTATATTATCTACTGTTTTAGACATTATTGGGCTTTATTATCCACTTTTATATTATTTTTGGGACTAACCTATTAACCGGAGGCCCAACCCAGAATTGTTGTTTTTTGCCTGTTTTAGGGTTTTGAAGAAAGGGAATATCAAACGGAGTCCACACGGAATGAAACCTTTGGAAACGTGATTTTCTCATCAGATAAGATCCAGGAGACTTGGACCCTCCGTCAAGAAAGCCACGAGGCGGTCACGAGGGTGGAGGGCGCCCCCCTAGGGTGCACCCCCTGCCTCATGGGCCCCTCGAAGCTCCACCGACGTACTTCTTCCTCCTATATATATCCACTTACCCCCAAACGATCGAGGATGGAGCAAAAAACCTAATTCCACCGCCGCTACTTTCTGTATCCATGAGATCCCATCTTGGGGGCTGTTCCGGAGCTCCGCCGGACGGGGCATCGATCACAGAGGGCTTCTACATCATCATCCAAGCCCCTCCAATGAAGTGTGAGTAGTTTACTTCAGACCTACGGGTCCATAGTTAGTAGCTAGATGGCTTCTTCTCTCTTTTTTGATCTCAATACAATGTTCTCCCCCTCTCTTGTGGAGATCTATTTGATGTAATCTTCTTTTTGCGGTGTGTTTGTTGAGATTGATGAATTGTGGGTTTATGATCCAGTCTATCTATGAATAATATTTGAATCTTCTATGCATTCTTTTATGTATGATTGTTTATCTTTGCAAGTCTCTTGGAATTATCAGTTTGGTTTGGCCTACTAGATTGGTTTTTCTTGCCATGGGAGAAGTGCTTAGCTTTGGGTTCGATCTTGCGGTGTCCTTTCCTAGTGATAGAAGGGGCAGCAAGGCACGTATTGTATTGTTGCCATCGAGGATGAAAAGATGGGTTTTTTATCATATTGCATGAAACTATCCCTCTACATCATGTCATCTTGCTTAAGGCGTTACTTTATTTTTAACTTAATACTCTAGATGCATGATGGATAGCGGTCGACGAATGGAGTAATAGTAGTAGATGCATAATCGTTTCAGTCTACTTGTCACAGACATGATGCCTATATACATCATCATACATAGATATTCTCATAACTATTCTCAATTATGTCAATTGCTCAACAGTAATTTGTTCACCCACTGTAGAATACTTATGCTCTTGAGAGAAGCCACTAGTGAAACCTATGGCCCCCGGGTCTCTTCCTCATCATATCAATCTCCATCACTTTATTATTGCTTTGCTTTTACTTTTTACATTGTATCTCCATACCAAAAATACCAAAAATATTATTTATCATCTCTATCAGATCTCACTTTCGTAAGTGACCGTGAAGGGATTGAAAACCCCTAAGCGTGTTGGTTGCGTTGAGCTATTGTTTTTGTGTAGGTACGAACGACTCGAGCGTAGCCTCCTACTGGATTGATACCCTGGTTCTCAAAAACTGAGGGAAATACTTACACTACTTTGCTGCATCATCCCTTCCTCTTCGGGGAAATCTAACGCAGTGCTCAAGAGGTAGCATGTGGTTCGAAAGAGCTGAATCCCTCTCCTCGTCGCCTCGGGCCTCCTTTTATAGGAAAAAGGGGTTGCCACAGTGGCACATAGGAGGTGGAAAGGTCTACAGTGGCACGAGGTTATCCCTCGTATTACAGGACAAGGTGCATTTAATGCATCGCTTAGGTGTCCTCTTGCTTTATCCGGGACGGGGGCTAGGCCCGTCCCATCCGTCACCGCTCCTCCTTGCTTCGACACGCGCCTCGGCCTGGGATGCATGCGGTGCCATGTAGGCAGGCAGGCAGCTGAGTGGGCGCGGTGGTGGAGCCTGCACGAAGACCTACATGCCGCCACGCAGGCGCTTGATGAGTTGGCTTGGGAGCTGCATGTTGCCACGCAGGTGCCCGCCCAGCTGGTTGGGCTGGCAGCTGCATGTGAACGACGGTGGAAGCTTGGTTGACGTGGGCTTGGCGGTGGCCTTGCCGGCGTCTTTGGCGATGGCCTTGCCGGGTGGCCCGGCAACGGTCTCGCCATGGCGTGTTGTCGTCCCCGGCAAGGATCTTGCCGGGGGTCTGGTGGCCTTCCTTGGCAAGGATCTTTCTGAGAATCATCATGTTCTAATCTAATCTTGAATATGCCTTCACAAAGATCTGCATGCCACCACATGGGTGCCTTCCCGATCCCTGGCCCCACGTTGATGATGGCACTAGGGGCCGTGGGCTCAAGGGTGGCTCGCTCTGTTGGTGCGGGGCGAGCTGTCCCGGCAAGAGTCTTGCCGGTGCCGCTGAGGCCACCCCGCAAGGGTCTTGCTGGGGAACTTGCTTCATCCCTCTTCTCTTTGTGGTCTTGGCCTTGGCGTTGCTTTGATTGCCTTGGGCTTCGATCTTACCTTGGCTCACCTCCCTCGTTCTGCTTGGTGTGGCCGTGGGCGCGGCTCTGACTGCCCGTGCTGAGGAAAAGGGGTACAAAGATGCGCCCCTATTTTTGTACACCGACACTTCCTATGTGCGGTAAGAGCATGCATGAGTTGACAAGACACGGACCGAGAGGATGAGGCATGTGCGTGTTGTCTACGTAGTGTCACCGGGGGCATGCTTGTAGTTGTGTTAAATGACGGTGGCATGCCAGCAATCTAGTTTGATGGCTCACTGGGAGGCGATCTAGCCCTTTGACCGCCACCCAGCTCGCTCCCACTGCTCCATATTAATGACACGCCCGATCAGCTGGTCATAACAGGAAGCTGCACCACCCGCGAAAGTTGTCACCGGCTCCTGGAGTGTATGAGGATGCCGTCGTAGAGCACCATCGGAGGGAGTGGCGACACCGGGGCTGGTGAAGCACCCGTGCAGCGCATGAAGCTGGGTACTGAGGTTGTGGTCACCGCCGACGAGGTCTCACGCAGGCAGTAGCGCGACCTTGACTTCTTCGTTGTCGCTGTGCCTCCCTAGCCAGAGCACGAGGTCCGCAGTTATTCCAGCAATGACTTCTTCTCTGACGGAAAACCGGTTAGTCCACCCCTTCTTTTCTTGGAATAGAAATCCTATGGTTATGTTCACCCAGTCCATGAAATCAGAGTTAGATTCATTAGATCGGTGAAGTGTATTGATTGTTTGAATGGTATCTATGGTCAGTGATTAATTGTTTGTTCTGTACAAAAGATTTTTTTGCTAATAATCTGACTAGGGTTAGCGTTTGTGCTAATAATTCATAGCCAAATCTTGAGAATTGATTTGGATTGTTGTACATATATTTGTGCCTTTTTTTCTTCTAGATCTTTAGAATTGATTTTGAATGTCCTACATATATGTTTATGCCAATTTTCTCTCTCAGATCTGTATGTACACAGATGGGCTCCGACCAGTGGTGCCGCCAGTTCTAGACCTTGCACCCAGCAACGCGGGCAGAAGCGGCCACGCCCCTAGATCTGAGGAACCCGTAGAATCTAGCGTGGACTACATCAGCGATCTTTAGGACGCCATCCTTGGGGAGATCATCTTCCTTCTCCCCTCCAAGGATGGCTGCCGCACACAAGTCCTTGCATCTTGGTGGTGCATTCTTTGGCATGCCGCACCTCTTAATGTCGACTGTTGTTGGCTATCTGTCATTCATGATTTTGAACTCCACGGAGCCATATTCTCCTCCCACCAAGGCTCCGTTCAACGCCTATGCATCCTGGCTTGCTGCCTGCTGCACATACCCTGCATGGTGGACGTCTGGCTGACATCCCATCAATTCCAAAAAATCTAGCATCTTGAGTTCTACTATTACTATACAAACAACTTACTGCCAAGTGTTGTAGTTGTGCCATCACCACCGATGTCCATCTCATGGTTTTCTCCTCTCTCCAAACCGTCACCTTGGCTCGGTGCCATCTAGCTGAAAATCTGGTACAAAATATTCGACTCCCACTACTAAAAAAAGTCACACTTGTGGTGGTCAATCTGTCGGAGGCCTCACCGCCCAGCATCATCCACTCCTACTGCCCTGCCCTGGAGCGCTTGCTGCTGGTTTTTGGGAAAAAAATCCGTAACCGTTGTCTCCAAATAAAGCCGTCTCAACTTGTAAGCATTGGAATTTTATTTAAAGGATATGGTCTCATCATCAAAGATGCCCCTTCACTCTAAAGGTTGCTCCTTGATTATCGTTATGCACCTTCACAAATAACTGTGGTCTCTGCGCCTAAACTAGAGACCTTGGGTGTAATTACTGATCCGCTTGATGGTTACAAGATGGTGGTTGGCTCCACACTTCTTGAGGTACTATATATTATCATCAACACTTTTGTAATCATAAGCTGTTTTTTCATTTGTGGGCATAAGTTTTATATCATCAAAACTTTTTTAATCGTAAGCTGCATTTTTCATTTGTGCGCATAAGTTTTATGTCATCTTGGAGTACACTTTTGGTACTAATATTATGTTCTATGCTCAATGAAGAGTTTTTCCATGGTGTTTTGATCTGAACACGATTATCTGCTTGCTACGATGCCTTCCATGTATGGAGAGTTTTTATATATAGGTGATGATTTCAAGCACATTGAAAGCACATATATAATTTACTAGAATTAACCGTTCAGCTGACACGCTTTTGACATACTATTTTTTTAGACATTAACTATTTTCATAGGCAAAAGAACATGACAAAGAGGCATAACCAATCAGTGGCATAAGAAGCACCGGAATTTTTTTAGTTCTCATGACATTCGTTTTAGGACAATAACGATGGAAGGATATGCATCCAACCATGCAAACACTAGCTTTGTCACATTCTTCCTGTTAAATGTGAGGGTACTATTGTCCATGAAGATTAAGGTTTTTAACAAAAAAATCTCACGGATGGACACTTTGAACAACATAAAAATAAGTTTTAGGTGGACAAAAGGGCTTCTAAACATGCTCGGCTTCTATTTACAACAAGTTGTCTTCATGTAATAGTAGATTTTATGCCCCAGGATTTTAATTTTATGGATCAGACCGATCATTTCATTGTGGCTACCGAAAACTTTGATTGAGTAAGATGTTATTGTCCTGTTCAATCTGGATTTTGTGTAAACCTGATGAACAATTAATCCTCATGCTTTTGTACCTTTTGTAAGATGGAGTTAGATATTGTTGCCCTTTTCAACTCGATTTTGACCCATATTTTCTTTCATACAAACCGGAGCTTGTCTCTAGAAGCCTCGTGGTTCTGAGAGGGAACTTGGACCCCTCATCTATGTGAGAAAAAGACATACGCTTTCTCTTCCCGCCTTGATTTATTTTACAGAGGCAACATGCACCTGTACTAAAAATATGAAATTATTCAGGGGTCATTTTGCATTTTTATAAATTGGTTTTCCTAGGCATTTTCGAACAAATAGCCAGCACATTATTATCGCAAATGGTCATATTATTCCAACCATGGGTGTTCAACTAACCATTTACTACCGCAGGCAGCTCTTTCATTACACGGGCCGACTGCGACCAGTCCGCCGTGCACGCTCACCTTACTAGGAAGCGAGCCGCGAGCGCTGCAATATATTGCTTCTTTTGGACTTTTGTTTCAGCCGTCTCAAGAAGGTATGTAGAATAGTCCTCCATTCACATCTACAAGCACCGCCGCCGAGGACCACCACATGCTATGAGATGGAGGACGAGCCGGCCAACAAGCGGGGGCAGGTCGAGCAATAACCGCAAGAGCCTCCGGCGAGAATGGACTTCATCAGCAGGCTCCCCGAGGAGATGTTGATAACCATCATATCCCGCCATGCTATAAAATCTGGCATGCGGACCACTGTCCTCTCATGGCCATGTCGCCCCCTCTAGCACTCCGCCCCTGGACATCATCGTCAATGACGATTTCTACAATGGGGAGCGGCAACGCCTGGACACATTGTCCCACGTCCTCATCACACACCCTAGGCCGGTTAGACGCCTTGCTATCGGCAGGTTGAGTCCCGACTGCAAGGCCGAGCCTAGGTTTGACCACCAGTTCCTATCCTTGACCATAGATCGGCTCGAGGAGGTCAGCTTTCATGTTGGACGTCTGTGCTCATATGCATGCGGTTGTGCCGAGCGCATCGCCACGATGCAGTTACGTGCGGCATGATGGAGTTACACGATGCAAATTAGAACTGCCATCCTGGCGTGCTGATATTCCAGGTCATCAGGCTTCCCCATTATTTTCCGCGGCCATTATAACCTTAGTCTCTTCAACATTTCGATCACAACCCACAACACAACACGCACACCCATGACGACACACACAAAGAGGATGTCTAGCGGTGCTCCAATGGAGTTCGGCGAACATAAAGTGGAGACCTACTTGAAGCAGACGTATCTCTCAGTGGTGTACATCATCGACCCGTCCATGGGGGAGAAGTATATCAACACTGTGGAGGAGTTGCTTGCTCGATTCAAGTACAAGGTGGTAGGCATCGACCTCTAGTACACCGTCGATCATCCCGGCAAAGATCATAAGGTTGTTGAGGGAGTCCTGGATGAGGGGGTCTCCGGACAGCCGGACTATCTCCATTGGCTGGACTGTTAGACTATGAAGATACAAGATTGAAGACTTTGTCTCGTGTCCGGATGGGACTCTACTTGGCGTGGAAGGCAAGCTAGGAAATACGTATATGGATATCTCCTCCTTTGTAACCGACATTGTGTAACCCTAACCCTCTCCCGTGTCTATATAAACCGAAGGGCTTTAGTCCATAGGACAACAACAATCATACCATAGGCTAGCTTCTAGGGTTTAGCCTCTCTGATCTCGTGGTAGACCTACTCTTGTACTACCCATATCATCAATATTAATCAAGCAGGACATAGGGTTTTACCTCCATCAAGAGGGCCCGAACCTAGGTAAAACTTTGTGTCCCCTGCCTCCTGTTACCTTTCGGCCTAGACGCACAGTTCGGGACCCCTACCCAAGATCCGCCGGTTTTGACACCGACATTGGTGCTTTCATTGAGAGTTCCTCTGTGTCGTTGCTGTTAGGCTTGATGGCTCCTACTATCATCAATGGCGATGCGGTCCAGGGTGAGACGTTTCTCCCCGGACAGATCTTTGTATTCGGCGGCTTTGCACTGCGGGCTAATTCGCTTGGCCATCTGGAGCAGATTGAAAGCTACGCCCCTGGCCATCAGGTCAGATTTGGAAGTTTGAACTACACGGCCGACATCCGCAGAGACATGATCTTCGACGGATTCGAGCCACAGCTGGGCGCACCGCACTGTCGCGATGGGTATGACCTAGCTCTGCTGCCGAACAGTACCCCAGAGGCCGCGCCCGCATCAGCTCCGACCCTTAGCTCGGAGCCAACTGCGCCAATCGAGGACGGGTTGTTAGACACCGCCTCAGGGGCTGCAGTCTCAACGGTGATCGAGACAAACACCAGCATAATCCTCTGCGCAGCCCGTGACTCCAAGGTGCCGGACTCTCTTTCTGACTCTGAACCGCCCGCGCCCCTGCCAATCGAATCCGATTGGGCGCCGATCATGGAATTCACTGCCGCCGATATCTTTCAGCACTCGCCCTTCGGCGACATTCTGAATTCACTAAGATCTCTCTCTTTGTCAGGAGAGCCCTAGCCGGATTATGGCCAACAGGATTGGGATGCCGACGACAAAGAAATTCGACGCCCACCCACCACCCACTTTGTAGCCACTGTCGATGATTTAACCGACATGCTCGACTTCGACTCCAAAGACATCGACGGTACAGACGAATATGTAGGAGACGAACATGAACCAGCACCTATAGGGCACTGGAAAGCCACCTCATCATATGACATATACATGGTGGATACACCCAACGAAGGCAATAGCGACGAGATAGCGGAGGATGATCCCTCCAAGAAGCAACCCAAGCGCCAATGTCAGCGGCGCCGCTCTAAGTCCTGCCAAAGCAAAAGTGGTGATATCGGCAAAGGAGATAATAATACTCCGGATAGTGCCAAAGACAACAACAATCCCCTCCAGCAAGATTTAGAGTAGGAGGATGAAGGAGCCAGCTCTCCTGAGAGAGCGGCAGATGGAGAGGAGGAGGATGACAATTACATCCCCCCTTCGAAGACGATGCAAGCCTCGGCGATGATGAATTCGCCGTCCCAGAGGATCCCGTCGAACAAGAGCGCTTCAAGCGCCGGCTTATGGCCACGACAAATAGCCTGAAGAAAAAGCAGCAGCAGCTTCAAGCTGATCAAGATCTGCTAGCTGACAAATGGACTGAAGTCCTCGCGGCCGAGGAATATAAACTCGAGCGCCCCTCCAAGTGTTACCCAAGGCGCAGGTTACTACCCCGACTGGAGGAAGAAGCGTATGATACGGCGGATCGACCACCTCGTGGCCGCGATAGAGAGGCATTCCAGCCAAAAGCTTAGCCTCCACCCCAACGCCATTCAAATCAAAAGGCATGGGGAGATACGCCATACCCGCGAGACATATTGGAGGACAAGGCAAAGCATTCAAGATCGACCTACGGATCACGAGGGCGCACCACTCTGCGAGATGACAAATGTCACACCGGATACAGTAAAAGCAAATCCGGTCGGGCCGAACATAGCGGGCAAGACCCATTCGAGCTGCCGCGAGATATAGCCCAATACAGAGGCGCCGCGCACCCCTTATGCTTCATAGACGAAGTAATGGAACATCAATTCCCAGTAGGTTTCAAACCTGTAAACATTGAATCATATGACGGCACAACAGATCCCGCAGTATGGATTGAGGACCTCCTCCTCCACATCCACATGGCCGGCGGTGATGACTTACACGCCATCAAATACCTCCCACTAAAGCTCAAAGGACCAGCGCGGCATTGGCTTAATAGCTTGCCAGCGGACTCCATTAGCTGTTGGGAAGATCTGGAAGCCGCATTCCTCGACAACTTTCAAGGTACTTATGTGTGACCACCAGACGCCAATGACATGAGCCACATAATTCTGCAGCTAGAAGAGTCGACCAGGCAATTCTGGACTCGGTTCCTTACAAAGAAAAATCAAATCGTCGATTGTCCAGATGCGGAGGCCTTAGCGGCTTTCAAGCACAACATCTGAGACGAGTGGCTAGCCCGGCACCTTGTTCAGGAAAAGCCGAAATCTATGGCAGCTCTCACGACGCTCATGACCCACTTTTGTGCGGGAGAAGACAGTTGGCTGGCTCGCAGTAATAACATATCAAAGAACCATGGTACATCAGTGAAAATAGTGAGGATACGGCAGTCAATGCCGGATTCAAAGGCTCTAAATCGGGTCAGCGGAAAAAGCCATTCAAACAAAGTACGCCAGGCCCGTCCAGCTTGGACCGTATACTCGATCGCTCATGTCAAATACACGGCACCCCAGACAAGCCAGCCAATCACACCAACAGGGATTGTTGGGTGTTCAAGCAGGCCGGCAAGTTAATTACCGAAAACAAGGACAAGGAGGCGCATAGCAATGATGAGGAAGAGCCCCGGCAGCCGCACACTGGAGGACAGAAGAGGTTTCCCCCGCAAGTGCGGATGGTGAACATGATATACGCAACCCACATCCCCAAGAGGGAGCGGAAGCGTGCGCTCAGGGACGTATATGCGTTGGAGCCAGTCGCCCCAAAGTTCAACCCTTGGTCCTCCTGCCCGATCACCTTCGATCGTAGGGACCACCCCACTAGTATCCGTCATAGTGGATTCCCCGCACCGGTCCTAGACCCAATCATCGACGGATTTCACCTCACTTGAGTCCTTATGGACGGCAGTAGCAGCCTGAACCTGCTTTATCAAGACATAGTGTGCAAAATGGGTATAGACCCCTCAAGGATCAAACCCACAAAAACGACCTTTAAGGTCGTCATTCCAGGTGTAGAAGCCCATTGTACAGGCTCAATTACACTGGAAGTGGTCTTCGGATCCCTGGATAACTTCCGAAGTGAAGAGTTAATCTTTGATATAGTCCCGTTCTGCAGTGGTTATCACGCGCTGCTCGGGCGAACTGCATTTGCTAGATTCAATGCGGTACCGCATTATGCATACCTCAAGCTCAAGATGCCAAGACCTCGCGGAGTTATTACAGTCAATGGAAACACGGAGCGCTCTCTCCAAACTAAGGAGCACACCGCGGCCCTCGCAGCAGAAGCGCAAAGCAGCCTCTCAAGGCAATCAACCAGTTCGGCGCTTCAAAGCCTGGACACCTTCAAGCGCGCTCGGGGCAATCGGCAAATAGACCGCCTGGCGTGATCTGAGCTCGCGTAGCAATGCGGTGGCCACCCCAATCCCAACCCAACGGCAATATTCGTACCGCGCGTACATAATTACGCATTCAAAATACCATGGGCACAGGTGGGGAGGGGGCACAACTGCGGCACGCCCCAAAACGTGGCCTAAACCACACTAGGGGCTTCCCGTTTGGTTCTTTTTCTTTTTCTTTCAGGACATTAATCTCTGGAAACACTTTCTGGCAGCACTATTGCCGAACACATGATGCAGCAACCAAGGAGGCAGACAACTACGTTATACCACAGAACTCCTAGGTTGATTACAGTAACGAGTGAAATATTCAATTCAATATCATTCCTCAGCTTGCCCTTGGAAGGGACATAGTCCTACTCTTTGCTTATCGCACTATCTGTATCACTCTGCCTTAACGCAATTTTTCAATAAACAATGTGTGACATTACGACTATTATTGCAT
>NC_041386.1:400067324-400168961 GCF_002162155.2 Triticum dicoccoides
TATCTGTGTGTGTGTGTGTGTGTTCTTTAATGACGCCGTGCAACCGTACACTCTGGTACGGCCAATACACCAGGGGGTTACGTACCCCACAATGCGGTGTGAAAAGTCCGAACACTTTCACAAGTGCGGCTCCCCGAACTTATAGCATTATACGCATCAGCTCCGAATCATGTCTTTGGTCAAATGTTGGGTTTGCCCGGCTCCTATGTTTTGGTACCTTACGTTCCGCTCTATCGGCTAAGGTAGCGCTAGGAGAACTATTGCGATTGAGCCCTGGTTCTGCCGGGCTGAGCACCTCAGTATAGAAAGCTAAAACTGACTGTCATGATAAGGCGAGAGACTGGTCGCTGTTCGGCGAGGTTTTTCGAGTCCCTAAAGACTTATGCCGCTTAGGGCAAGGGGTCGGCCCTGTCCGGCTTACAGGTGTGTATCACGCCCCGAATTCGGCCTTCCGAACACCAGGGGCTTCGCCGAAATTTAAAATTATAGAATTCTATGGCTAAGTGAGAGTGATAAAGCATTATTAGTCTGGTTGCCTTGTTCGTTGTGCTGAGCACCTCCCTCGAAGGACCCAAATATGGGAACAAGAGTGCTCAGGTTTATCCCGAACACCCCAGCACTCGTGGCATGGGGGCAGAAGCCGAGGACTAGCCATCTCTCAGATTGGATAAATAGCCAAACAGAAGGTAATATTTTAAATTCAAACAAGCATTGCATAGCGCATATGAAACATGTTTTCATAAATACAGGATAAAACGAGCGAGTTTACTCAAATATTACATCTTTTGAGCACTCCTCCACGATGAGATGGGCACCCGGCAGAACACCCTCGTAGTACATCTCGGGGTGGTGGTGCTCCTTGCCCTCTGGCGGCCCCTCCTTGATCAGCTTCATGGCGTCTATCTTGATCCACTGCAATTTCACACAGGCGAAAGCCCGGCGTGCACCTTCAATGTAGACAGATCGCTTGATGACATCCAGCCGCGGGCAGGCATCCACAAGCCGCCTCGCCAGGCCGAAGAAGCTGTTCGGAAGGGCGTCGCCAGGCCACAGCCGGACTATAAAGCCCTTCATTGCCTGATCGGCCGCCTTATGTAGCTCGAGCATCTGCTTCAGTTGGTCGCTCATCGGCACCGAATGTTTGGCCTCAGCATACTGAGACCAGAAGAGCTTCTCCGTCGAGCTTCCGTCCTCGGCCTGGTAAAACTGTGCGGCATCGAACAGACTGCGGGGCAAATCTGCGAATGCTCCTGAAGAGCTCCAGATCTGGGTAAGTAATCGGTAATTTACTTTTACATGCTTGCTTTACATATAGAAAGCCTTACCGGCTGCTATCTTCTTCATCGCGTCGATCTCTTGGAGGGCCTTTTGGGCTTTGCCCTTGGCACTTTTTGCGCTCTTAAGGGCCGCGCCAAGCTCAGACTCCCGCGTCTTGGAGTCAAGCTCCGACGCCTCGTGCTACATCATGAGAGCCTGGAGCTCTTGCTGCACCTCGCCCACCCGAGCCTTGTGCTTCTCTCACTCAGTGCACTCCTGGGCCGCTTTATCTTCGGCCTGGGTTAGCGCTTGCTTCAGGGTCGCCACCTCGGTCGTGGCCCCTCACAAACATACAATGATCCTGTCATTTGGCAATCGCGTCCTTTTTTATATATACATATCTATAGACGGGGTATTACTTACACTTGTTCTCCTCGAGCTGCCTCTTAGCAAGGCCGAGCTCTTTCTGGGACCCCTCGAGGGCCTGCTTCAGTATGGCGACCTCCGCAGTCAGTGCGGCCGACGCCAGCAGCGAAGCCTGCATATGCATATTGACATACTTATATTAGACTCCTGCGATATTATTTGATCCTCTTTTCTTTGTGAACATCGAACAAAGCATCAGGGGCTACTCTCTATGCAGTAGTATTTCTACTACATTATAAAACACTTACCTCGATGCCTGTTAGAAGGCTGGCACAGGCTTCAGTCAATCCGCTCTTGGCGGACTAAACCTTTTGGATCACTGAACTCATGATAGTGCGGTGCTCCTTGTCGATGGAAGCGTTGCAAAGCACTTCCAGCAGATTATCCGGTGCCTCTTGATGGACAGAGGTCACCGGCACAGGCGTCTTGCCCCTCTTAGAAGGAGGCTGCCTGCCCGAGCCCGGAACTGCTGGAGGGTCCGGCACGGTGTTCGGTTGAGGGCCGAACTCGGAGCTCTCGGGGGCCCCGTCCCCTCGGCTCCCGGAGTCCGGAAGGTCACCTTGAGGCGCCTCCGGGACTGTCTCCCCTTGATCCGGTGCCTCTTGAGACAACACCTCGGCGTCATCGGCAGGATGAGGGGAGGTGGCGGTTGGGACTAGATCGCTATCCATGTCCGATGAGCCCAGGGAGCCGTCCGATGATACCTCGATATTGGCTCATGGCGGCCTGCATAATCATGTTCGGCGATTAGGGAAAGCAATGCGACAAAGGAATCCTATGAGTTGCTCTGGTATCCGAATACTTACGATCTCCCCGGGGGCTTGACCCTGGGCAACCACTCGTCTTCGCCTTCGTCGGCGGCGGTGGAACTGTCCGGAAGGAGAGTCCTTCCCTTCTTTGACCCCCCGGCCTCCCCAGTAGGAGCGGCCTTCCAAATCTTGTCTCCCCTAGTCGATGGGGGAGCATCATCTTCTTCTTTCTCGTCTTCGGGGGAGGAGTGTGCCGCAGAGTTATCGGATGATGGGTCCGATAATACCTGGCGCCAGGAATGCTTTCGGGTTCCCTTGGCCTTCTTGGTCTTCTCCGGCACCTTGTAAGGAGCCAGAGTCAGCATCTCCGTCAGGAGAGCGCTCGCAGTGTCTTCGGGCAAAGGGGCCGGACAGTTAATCTGCCCCGAGATCTCCACCCAGTCCTATCAAAGTCAGGGAGATTAGACCTCGCGCATAATTAAGCTGGGGAAAATAAATGACCTATGAGACATATCGAACTCACCAGACGCGCTAGGCGCTTTGCGCTTAGTCCTCGTGTAACGCCCTCGATGCGGCTATATCTCCTACATGTCGAAGCACGACTTAGAGGCATAACCGCATTGAAAGCAATGTCGCAAGTAAGGTAATCTTCACAACAACCCATGTAAATATATAAAAAGGAAAAGGATACATAGTTGGCTTACACTCACCACGTCACACAAATACATGAATAACATTACAATCATCCAATACACTCATGGTCCGACTACGGTACCAAAATAAAAGATCAACCCCAACATGCGACACGGTCCCCGATCGCCCCAACTGGGCACCACTACTGATCATCAGGGAAAGACACATAGTAACGGCAAGAGTCTTCGTCAAACTCCCACTTGAGCTCAAGCACATCATCTGGAACGGTATCATCGGTCCCTGCATCTGGTTTTGGAAGTAATCTGTGAGTCACGGGGACTCAGCAATCTCGCACCCTCGCGATCAAGACTATTTAAGCTTATAGGTAAAGCATGGTAATATTTGGAGCTGCAGCAAGCGACTAGCATATATGGTGGCTATCCTGTTCGCAAAAGAGAGCGAGAAGAGAAGGCAAAGCACGAACGAAGAACTATCATCAAGAAGTGATCCTATAGCAACCTATGTCAAGCATTACTCCAACACCGTGTTCACTTCCCGGACTCCGCCGAGAAGAGACCATCATGGTTACACACATGGTTGATTCATTTTAATTAAGTTAAGTTTCATGTTATCTACAATCGGACATTAACAAATTCCCATCTGCCCATAACCGCGGGCATAGCTTTTGAAAGTTCAAATCCCTGCAGGGGAGTCCCAACTTAGCCCATCACAAGCTCTCACGGTCAACGAAGGACATTCCTTCTAGCGGGAAGACCCGATCAGGCTCGGAATCCCGGTTACAAGACATCCTCGACAATGGTAAAACTAAACCAGCAACACCGCCCGAATGTGCCGACAAATCCTGATAGGAGTTGCACATATCTCGTTCTCAGGGCACACTGGATTGTCCAAGGTTCCGGTAGGCCAGCCCAGAGTTGCCCCTGGTGGCCATCGGCAGCTGACAGGTTGGACCAACACTCAAAGGAGCACTGGCCCGGGGGTTTAAATAAAGATGACCCTTCAGTCTGCGGAACCCAAGGGAAAAAGAGGCTAGACGGCAAATGGTAAAACCAAAGTTGGGCATTGCTGGAAGAGTTTTATTCAAGGCGAACTGTCAAGGGGTTCCCATTATAACACAACCGCGTAAGGAACGCAAAATCCGGGAACATAACACCGATATGACGGAAACTAGGGCGGCAAGAGTGGAACAAAACACTAGGCAAAAGGCCGAGCCTTCCACCCTTTACCAAGTATATAGGTGCATTAAGATAAACAAGATAATATGGTGATATCCCAGCAATAAACAAATGTTCCAACAAGGAACGATCTCCAATCTTCACCTGCAACTAGCAACGCTATAAGAGGGGCTGAGCAAAGCGGTAACATAGCCAATCAACGGTTTGCTGGGACATGGTGGGTTAGAGGTTGACATGGAAATTTGGGAGGCATGAAAGCAATTGGTAGGTATCGTAGCATAGGCATAGCAAAAGAGCGAGCATCTAGCAAGCAAAGATAGAAGTGATTTCGAGGGTATGATCATCTTGCCTGCAAGTTGTCAGAGTTGACTTGATCCTCGTAAGCAAACTCAACGGGCTCCTCGTTAGCGAACTCGTCTCCCGGCTCTACCCAGACAAGAAAAACAAGCAAAAGGAACACAATCAACCACGTGCAATGCTCAAACAACATGATGCGAACAGGGTATGCTATGCGGGATGCGGTATGGGATGCATATGCAAGATTTGACAGGGAATAATTGAAACTGGCCTCAACTTGGAAATCCAAGAGTGCCACTGGAAAGGTGAGGTGATTTCGGTTGAAATCGATATAAAGATCACCGGAATCGGATGCACGGTTTGGAAATGGCAAGCAAAACAAATATGACACCGGTCTGCGATAAACAGCAAGTAGCCATCTAAACGCATCAAGATAATTATTCTACAGCACTCAAACATGACAATGAAATACATGACAGGGATCCACTCATGATGCTTGACAAGATATGAACACTGAGCTACGGCCAATTCATCAATTAACAGGTTCAAACAAGAATGGAAAAGTGCAAATGATAACAGGTTTCAGACTTGGTGGAATTAACACAAGTCTGGAATTTAATATCAGGTAGCACACTTTGGAGCATGAAAACTATATGCTACAGGAACTTAACATGGAAAAGCAAGGGATGGCATGAAGCTACTCAAAGCACTTAACAAAAGTCCCTTAGTGACCTTGAGCCAAAAGGGATCAGAAAATACAATTGCAAGCATGTGAACATGGCAAAAACATAATCAGATTACAGACTTAGTGAAAAACTGGAGCATGCAAATCTGTTAATGAGTAGGCATGTTTACGAGCTCGATGCACTCACTACAGAGCATTTCATGACAAAATAAGCATACACCCATCAAGAATACATGGCATAGAAGCTAGACATGGCAAGAACAACAATATAGCATGCACGAATCAATAGCAACATCCTCGGCAAAATCGATAACAAGACAACAATCTGCCAGGATTCACGAAATAGCAAGAAGTAGAGCTCGATTCACTCAAGCTAGGGTGCTCCATAAATGAAAACAAAGATATGGATGGATAGAGCACCATAATGTTAACAAATCACCCTTACTGATCATCCTCAAAAGAGGCACGGATCACTAGGAAACAACATGAACATATGGCATAATAACAAAATCAGGACAAGGACTTAGAGAAATTCTAAGTCCCTGAAATCAGCATTACCGATTGCACTACTTTGAAAGCTTGTGCTAGTCACCACACATATCACAAAAATACATGGTAAGCACCTCTGTAAAGATGGCATGGCATATAACAAAACTCATGTAGAGCTCAGGAGCATATCATGCACACATTAATCATGGCAAAAATGACAAATAGCTATTTGATGAAACAGATCTGACAATTTAACCACATAGCCCTCTTCCAACAGCATTTCGGGCATCAAGATGAGCTCAAATGAAAATGATGAAAGGAGATGAAATGTTGTACTCTCTGAGTCGAACATTTTCATATGCTACACGCGCAAATCGGAGCTACAGATGCAGATATACGACATGTGGAAAAATGCAAATTAGCTAGGGTTTTCGGGGAAGAAGTCAACCCTTCGTCCCAGATCCAGATCTGGCGCGGATTTTGAGGATCGACGGAAAACTTTGCCGGAACAGTGGACGACGACGGCTGGAGTGGTACATGGCGCCGGAGTTTGCCGGAGTTCGTCGTGGAACTTGGAGACCCGGCTGGAGGAGGAGATGACGGAGAGGCTCGCCGTGGTGGTGGCTCCGAGCGGCGCTGTTAGGCGCAGCGGGGCGGCGCCTGACGGGTTCCGGCGAGGGGCCGGCGATGGGGCGGCGTGGCAGCGAAGTGGCGTCGGGCGGTGCGAGAGGAAGAAGAAGACCCGGGCGGCGGCGGAGGAGACCCGGGCTGCGGAGGCTCTCCTCGGGCCCGGCGGGCCGCGGGCGGCAGGAGAGGACGGAGGGACACGTGGCGGGATGCCACTGGAGCGGAACGGCGGTGCGGTCAGGTCGGACACGTCCTGCGCCGGCACACGCTGTCTGGCGGGCGGAGGAAGAATGGGGCTACGGTTTAGGGTAGGAAAGATCCGAAAATTCCGGGGAGGATCCCTTTATATAGAGGTAGAGGGAGCTAGAAAGCTCCAAATGAGGTGCGGTTTGTGTCCATGCGATCGTGATCGAACGCTCTAGATGATGGAGAGGGTTTAGGTGGGTTTTGGGCCAAATTGGAAGGGTGTTGGGCTGCAACACACACGAGGCCTTTTCGGTCCCTCGGTTAACCGTTGGAGTATCAAACGAAGTCCAAATGGTATGAAACTTGACAGGCGGTCTACCGGTAGTAAACCAAGGCCGCTTGGCAAGTCTCGGTCCAATCCGGAAATGTTTAAACCCCACACATGAAAAGAGGTAGAAAGGGCCACCGGAGGAGATAGGAGCGCCGGAATGCAAAACGGGCAATGGGGAAAATGCTCGGATACATGAGACGAACACGTATGCAAATGCAATGCACATGATCACATGATATGAGATGCATGACAAAGGTAACAACACACGAAGACAAAACCGAAACCCGAGGAAATAAAATAACTTAGCGCCAGAAACGACAAGAGTTGGGATACATATAAGGTAAATTACATCCGGGGTGTTACACCTCGGTCCTCGGTGAGAGAAGGTGGGACCTCGGCACCCTTGAACAGCACCTTCCAGACGTCCTTGTGCGTCGTGTCGAAGATCTCGCTCAGAGTCTGGTGCTGGGCCGGGTCGAACTCCCACAAGATAAAATCCCGTTGTTGACACGGGAGGGTCCGGCGAATGAGCATAACTTGGATTATGTTGACAAGCCTGAGCTTCTTACTCGCCATGCTCCGGATACATTTCTGGAGTCCATCCAGCTCCACCGATGAACCCCATGACAAGCCCTTCTCGTTCCAGGAAGTGAGCCGTGTTGGGGATCCGGATCGAAACTCAGGGGGTGCCGCCCATTTGGCGTCGCGCAGCTCGGTGATGTAGAACCAAATCGATTGCCATCCCTTTATTGTCTCCACGAAGGAGCCTTCGAGCCATATGACGTTGGGCATTTTGCGCACCATGGCTCCGCCGTATTCTTCTTGTTGGCCTCGTACTACCTTCGGCTTGATATTGAAGCTCTTTAACCACAGGCCGAAGTGGGGCCAGATGCGGAGGAAAGCCTCACACATGATGATGAACACCGAAATGTTGAGGATGAAGTTCGGGGCCAGATCATGAAAGTCCAGCTTGTAGTAAAACATGAGACCACAAACGAATGGATGGAGGGGAAACCCTAGTCCACGGAGGAAGTGGTGAAGGAAAACTACCCTCTCGTAAGGTTCCGGGGTAGGGACGATCTGCCCCGTAGCGGGCAGCCGATGCGCGATGTTCGCGGCTAAGTAACCGGCTTTGCGCAGTTTTTTGATGTCTCCCTCCGTGAAGGAGGATACCATCCACTTGCCTCCCGCTCCGGATATGGTTGGAGAAGGTTGAGGTGGAAGTGTGGACTTGGGCACTAGAGCTCAAGTGTGCGAAAACGGATGAGCAAAGGAGGAAGAAGGCATGGATAGAAAGGTGAATCCTTATCCCTTTATATGAGCGGACAAAACTAAGCGTCCCCACTTGCCTGGTAAAACTCGCTTATCCCCCAAGCGCCGCAATTGATGGCGCGGTTGGGTTACCCACGCCCGTATTGATGAGAATCCCGTAATAAGGGGACACGATCTCTGCTTTGACAAGACATGTTGAAAAACTGCCTCGCATTATGTGCGGGGCTGGTTAAAAGAAACGGTTCGAATAATCACTAGGCCATGACATAACATCACGCTGCCAAAACAAGCCAGCAAATTAGATCCGCGAAAATATTATTCTCTCTATGGTGGAATGTGGAACTTATTTTGCAGGGTCGGACACTATCCTCGTATTCAAATTCCTCTGTGATGTATTCGGAGAAGGAACCCGCCTTGCAATGCCGAAGACAATACTGCGCCGGACTAATCGTCATTGAAGCCTGGTTCAGGGGCTACTAAGGGAGTCTTGGATTAGGGGGTCTCCGGACAGCCGGACTATCTCCATTGGCCGGACTGTTAGACTATGAAGATACAAGATTGAAGACTTCGTCTCGTGTCCTGATGGGACTCTACTTAGCGTCGAAGGCAAGCTAGGCAATACGTATATGGATATCTCCTCCTTTGTAACCGACCTTGTGTAACCCTAGCCCCTCCGGTGTCTATATAAACCGGAGGGTTTTAGTCCATAGGACAACATACAATAATACCATAGGCTAGCTTCTAGGGTTTAGCCTCTCTGATTTCGTGGTAGATCTACGGTTGTACTACCCATATCATCAGTATTAATCAAGCAGGACGTAGGGTTTTACCTCCATCAAGAGGGCCCGAACTTGGGTAAAACTTCATGTCCCCTGCCTCCTATTACCATCCGGCCTAGACGCACAGTTCGGGACCCCCTACCCGAGATCCACCGGTTTTGACACCGACAGTTGTTATCTCCTAGTTGTGTGTGCGCTATCATGTCCTCATCTACCACTACTGCATGGCCACAGAGCCTTATGACCGTATTGCCAAGTTTGTCAATAGCACCGACCAAATGTTCGCTACGGTGGAAAGCTCCAATGATGTAAAAGCTCTCAAGGTTACGGGCTTGGCCTGCAAGAACCTTGTCGAAATCTGTGACCACTATTGGGTCTGGGGCAGCATGAAGAAGGACTCCTTGGTTGAACTCGCCTCGGCCATCATCGACCCCTACTACGAAAAGATGAAGAAGGATGCCAACATAACACGTCCTGTATCCTTGTATGGGGCCTGGATGTGTCAACTAGATGAAGCTCACCTCAGGTTCATAGCCAAGAGCATGTACACATGCTACAAGATGCACATGTGGATTGTTGACATGAGGAAGTGCCTCCTTCTAGAATCGACGAGGCCGGATCGAGCCACCAGCAGAGCAGCAGTGGCAAGCATGACATGAAGTAGATGATGATCATATGATCGTTTATCCTAGTTAATTATGCATGTAATATATAGTTTACTTTGGTATGTGCCAATGTCGGGTGTGTGGTAGCCACCTATGTAATTATGCATGTAATAGATTACTTTGGTGTGTGCAAATGTCATGTGTGTAGTAGCCACCTATGTAATTGGATGTTTAATTTGGTTTTGCAACCATGTCCTTGTAAGTGTATGTATATATATGTTGTTGTTATCTGTGCAATCATATTGCACAACACACACGTCTTATTAACATCAATTGTCTATGTTATTATCAGTCTTCGCACACATTTCTGATTACATATCCGTTTGCCGCGTATCACACACATCTTATTAAGTTGAACTATTTCTGTTCTCTTGGCTCAATGCAAATAGTACATCCGAATGAGTTCTATGCCCTCTATTGCACACACCTGGATCCGGCTAACCATTTTTGTTGAGTTGCCTAATCACAAACAGTTCATCCGAGTGAACTGTATGACATATATTGCACACACCTTCATTTGGCTGCCCAGTTCTGTTGCTCTGCCTCATGACGAACAGTTAATTGGATTGAAGCATATCCCACACTTCGCACACGTATCTATAATGTGAATCGTCTTTGATGTCTTCACCATCGTAAACGTTTCATATCATTTTTACGGTTTCTTTATATCACCGTTTGCAATTAATGCATTGCACACAGTTTCGTCGAAGGGTTTCTGATTGTAGTGTCACATTAGCAGCAACCTGCAGTAGTGCTAGTTAGTTAAATGACTATTTGGTAATGTTATTAGCATGTTTTATTGTAATTATTTCCTATGCTAGTGATAATAATATGCTGATATGAATAGTTATAGTTTGGTTATGAAAATACTAGTGAGATTCATGATCATCATTATGCCATGCTCATATGCATCCAATAAACTAAATGATTTATTGATGTTGATGTTATGGTGTTAAATGGTTATGTTGCCCATCCATGCTAATATGATATCATGCTCATAATGCATTGTTATTTTTCATGTTATTTTGCTATGGCTCACCTCATAATCTTTCAAGTTAAACCAGACATTAATTGAACTTGTACAAAATATGTTGGCTGAGTCATGGTGCCACCACATTGAGCTCACTAGTGCAACCATACTTGCTTGGACGGGGAGTCCCTGATTTGGTCTATTGTCATGCCTCCCGACGGTGCCTCCAACTTGGGAAGGTTATGTGTGCGCTTTTCCCTGATTAGGTAGGCGACCTTAACCTTGTGTGCCCATTTTGTTATTGTGCATAGTTCCTCGTTTGGGATAGTTTAGTTTGGCCATGACGATGGCGGCCACAAAGGTGGCGGATGTCATGCGGTGACATCGGGACCACCCATGACATAGCACAAAGGAGAGTTTGTCGGAGTGGCCAGGAGAGTGTCATGCAATGAATTAGTTTTGTCTGAACGTCGTTGGTCCACCCGAATGGGAGCGTGTACTAAAGTACGAGGCCAGGAGTTCCATAGTGTGGGTACATTGTATTAACCTTTGTAGAGTGTATAATCTATCGATAGCCTCGTCCTCGGTCATGGACACAATTCATAGTAGGTCAAACTATGGGTGTAATAATAATAATGACCTTAATAATAAATGGCCCTAGTTCCATGAGGAAAGTAGTTGGTTGAGATTTATGTGGTCATGAAATGACCACAGATAAACATCGAGCCCCTGGTGGCCATGTGATGATCACGATGTATCATTGATACTGATGTTGGTTGATCATGAGGTGGTCATGTGATGATCACAATAGTATGTTCGATACATATTGTGTTTATGAGATAACCTCCTAGAAGAGTAAGTTGGTCCATGAGACCTTATGCGTCGACTCTCTCTCATGCTAGTGCTAGTACCATCATGTTCATATAATGAGTAACATGTACATGTCATGCTCAGTCTCATGTTGTTCTAGTAGTATCATGCTCATCATTGATAATCATCCTATAAATGTCATGTTATTATTTGTCTTGATTGCTTTGGTTGCTGTGAGCTTGCAAGTACATTCAAGTTACTCACCTGGCGTGTCATGCGAGATTGTAGGGAATGTCGTCAATAATTGCTTGTCGAGCATCCCGAGTTTGCGAGCTAGACACTACTACAGGATGCTGCTAACGCGACACTACAATCAGAGACCCTTCGACGAAACTGTGTGCGATGCCATAATCGCAAACGGTGTTGTAATAAACCGTCAAAAAAGGTGCAAAACATTTGCGATGACGGATGCATCAAACACGGTTTAGATTTTAGTTGTGTGTGCGATTGAGGGTTCTATTCAATTAACCGTTTGATATGAGGAGGAACAAAAGAAACGGGCAGCCAGATGAAGGTGTGTGTGATGTACAACATACGGTTCACTCAGATGAACTATTTGTGATTAGGCAACACAAAATAAACGGTCATCCAGATCGAAGGTGTGTGCGATATACGGCATGCGGTTCACTCAGATGAACTATTTGCGTTGAGACATGAGAACAGAAATGATTCAAATGAACACAGATGTGTGTGATACGAGGGAAACAGGTCTCTAATCGGAAACATGTGCGAAGACCGATAACAACATAGACGATTACTGCTAACAAGTCGTTTGTGTTGTGAGCAAACGATTGCTGGTATACAATTGTTAGTGATTGATGAAAACATCACCGACGGGTTCCATTGTTTAGTCCGTGTGCGATGTGATTTTCTTTGTCCACACAACATCTACACTTTGTCTATAGAGCATCAACATATATACTTAAAAAGACAGCATTGCATAACCAAATTAAGCATACAATTACACAAGTGACTACACACATAACATTTCCACACACCAAAGAGAGCAATTACATGCATACTAAAGTAGGAGAAACGAGGATATAATCATCTACTTATTGTTGTGACTACGCTTTCCATTGCTCTTCTTCCGGCTGGATCCCTAGCCGTTTTGGGGAAGAAGGCACTTCCTCATGTCAACGATCCACCTATACATGTCGTAGCTCGTGTACACCTCCTTGGCCGCGTACACGACGTGAGCTTTGTTGAGTTTCTCCATCCAGGCCGAGCGCCAGGCATGCTTGTCCTTGTTGCATGAATCCTTCATGTCTCTCTAGTAGGGATCGATGATGGCCTCGGCGAGCTGAACCAGTCAGTCCTTCTCATGCTTCTTGTTGTCCCAGATCTTGTATTGGCCCTGGATGTCGACAAGATTCTGGCAGGCGATGCCCAAATTCTCGAGCGCCTTTACATCGTTGGTGATGTCCACCATAGCGAACATGTAGTGGGGGATGTTGACAAACCTGGTGAAATGCTCGCAAGGCCTTGTGGCTAGGTAGTAGTGGTAGATGGGGACGTGGTGGCGCACGCACATCTAGGCAACGACGACCTTGGGCCAAGACCCGGCATGAACGCGGGTATACTCGAGGTCGAACCCGACCACCTTGTACTTCTTCGCGGCAAGCAACAACTCCATGATGTGGATGGAGTGCTCCACCTAGACCGGGTCGTTGGTGTACACCACCAAGAGGTCCATGAACCTTCTGTGGGTGTCCACCACGGCACACATGGTGAACTGCTGCTCGTCATCGGCAGCCACTCGGAGCGCCATTAGCCGCACAGGATACCCGCTAAGAATTTCTCGTGGTGATTGTGCTTCTTGCAATGGTGGGGCGCGATCGAAAGGTTGAAGAGACACAAGGGTAGGTTAAATGGCCGCTGTAATAAATGGGGCCGGCCTGTGATCGTCATGTTTTGTCACGGTGTTCATAGTGGAGGATTCCAGTGCATGCTTGACAACACTGCACCGCACGCTTGAGCTCGAAGAGGCGCCAAATGTATCATTGGTGAGTCTGTTCTCCCAGTACCGCGCTGTTTACCGCACAAGATTCCCGCCTGGCTAGTTTGGCCATGCGTCGGCTAGAAGAGGGACAAATCATGGGCATTTATTGGCAAAAAGCTTTGTAAAAATGAAGTGTGTGGAATGACTTCGATCATAAGTTTACCCTTGGGTGATGAGGTCAAAGTTACACAGGAGGGTGATGATGGACTCTCAAGTGCGATAATTAATTCTGCGCTCTATAGTGCACATGGTGGAAGAAACCAACTATGTGTAATAATGTAGAAGATTGCAGTCGAGTTAGCTATACAGATCGTGTGGTGTGAGATCGACAAGGTAAACTGATTCGAGAATGGTTAATAAAATCTAAGACCATTGCATATTAAGGTCAAAATAGTGCTAGCAATATACGAGTCTCATACTATGCCGTTTCAATGATTGTACCACAAAAGCTTGAAATGTTACAAGGTTCAAATTCTAGAGTTATATGGCTCAAATTCGAAGATTACAAGGTTCAAACTGATATTAGAAATGAAATTCAGATTATCAGCTGCAAATGCTCGCGCTGATCCGCTGAACATGGATATTAGAGAGGTTCAAACTAATATCACCGCTTCTAAGTCTGGCTTTGAAACCTCACAATTTTTGCAAAGGGGTCATCCACTAATAAGTCATGTATGGGGTTGACACGATGACTTCCGAATACTCTACCATCTGAACTTCCAAAATGAAATTCAGCTTTTTTGGAGCCTACTCCATTCTGCCGTAGGCGCCGGCGCTGATCAACAAACCATTCATTTTTGTGAAATAAATGTAGGGCAAACCTTATTTCCTTCAGCACCCTTGCTCTGAGAATAAAGAACCTGGCGAATATAATCTCCGGTAAGGTCCCTCGGTAGGAGTTCAAAGTAATTTCTGAGAGATGCAGATCTAGGCATTCGACGTGATTATTATATTGTATCACATTATCCACCACTAGGCCTAATCTTATCTGCAAATTAAGAAAACGTGTTAGTGCCAACTTGCAGTTTTGAACATTACTACAGGCCTAGCTATTTGTTTTGCAGGATTTGTAAAATGCACTAACATGCCATCTTCGATCTGACATGATTAACATGGGCATTTGATTACATTCTAGAAAAATGTAGCCTTCTTCACAAGAGGTTGGAGTGGATGAAAATTTCCCTAAGATAACTTGTACATATGAATCCAAAGGAGAAATAATGGATCAAGCAATAACATTCATATGTGGATGACAGACGAACGAACATCTTCAAAATTAGAAATAATGTTACTTTGTAGAAGGAGAGGTAGAAGGCGGTTGTTGTACCTGAACGGATGTGGATCCAATAACATGTTCGGAGCATTTGTCAGACGAGTAGCCCACCACTGTCAATTTTGGCGCACAAATGATATTGATCCTTGTTGGACCTTCTTGATCAACTACAAGTAATCTCTCAAGTGCAGCTGTGTCCTAGATGACCATACCGTGGTACACATCTTGGGATGTCTTCCTGCCGCACCAGCAACACACATAAATAGTCCAGAGAGTTATGGAGGTGATGTGGAAGGTACTCGACCCATTGATCGCCTGAAGACGAAGGTACTCGGGTGCAGTACAGCCAAGGAGTTGGTGCTCCATGTCACCCTTTGAGAGGCAGATGGCGACGAGCTCGAGGTGCTTCAGTCGTGGTAGAATACGAGCGGACGCGTCATTAAGGGGTGGGAAATGGCAGTTCCTGAACTTGGTGATGCACAGTGCTGGCACGAGGTGGAATGCAGACGTTGGCAGCGACCGCATATGCCCATCATCAAAAGTGAGCTCCTCGAGCTGATCTAGGGCGGGTGATCAGAACCAGTCATCAAGCTTGGCTTAGTCCTTGCCGTTGGAATGGGACTTGCCCATTCTAAGGCCTTTGGTTGGGCCAAGGTGACTGCCGAGGATCTTGGAGAATGCATCCAAGCTTTTGCGATAGACATGGTAGAGCTCGTGCGTGTCGATGAGGTCGAGAGGGCTGGAGTTCCATATGGGGCGCCACCGCCGGGAAAGGAGGGTTGTCCGCTCCCCATATTTGATTGGGAGGATGGAGATGATGACTATCAACATATCATCGGGGAGGCAGCTGATTAACTCTAGGCCTGCTGGAGTCGCTTGCGGTTCTAGCTTGCCCCGCCTCCGCTTGTTGGCAGCCCCGTTCTGCACCTCTGGAGTCACCTTGTCAGCGGCGCTTTCTGATAGAAATGGGAGTGCAGGGAATATTTAGTTAAAACAGGGCAATAGAAAAGTGTATTGGTAACTAGAAGTTATTAGGTAGGAATATAGTAAGAAAAGGGAATAACAATTGGTTTCTTAAATACTACACAATTCATTTGACATTGCGGGGTAAGTCAACATATGCAGATAGTTGAAAAGAAAACTTACTTCAAACAAAGTCTGGACGGCTAATTTTGTCGGGAAAGTTAGCATATATCTCATGACCAGGCCCTTTTATGTGCATTGCAATTTTAGTGCCAGCTTTCAGTACATAAAACTTTGCAATTTCATTCCACAAGCGAGTGCCAAAATAGGAGTCTCCATGTTCATCAAGTCTTACTATAGCAACGATTGTAAATTCATGGTTTGTGTGCAGTATGACATCCATGGAGCCTTGATCTATGTAAAGGGAAAAATTGTGCACTACATAATCTGTTGCATAGCGAGGGATGTTCTGCAGAAAATGGTAGGATTATTAAAGAAAATATGGTAACATGCAAATATGGGCCCAAATTGAGATAACTGTAGAATAGTTGAAATCGAAGAACAAAAATCTATAATTAATTTGCCTAATATAGAAAGAAGAGGAGAAAATCCCCTTTGACGTATATGGTGCATGTGTGTCACAGCCCTAGAGTTTGGTTGCAAGTAGTTGCATAATCATCCATGCATCATGTCTAAATTTATTGGAAACCAGAAATGGGGGTGATCAAACCCTAGCACTTTAAAAATCCAAATAGGTCCAGCTTTAAAAAATGCATTCAATGAACCAAAAATGCTCTTCAATAATGTCTGGTATTTTTGGCAAGGGCTTAGACCCAAACCAAAAATAATGAACATTTTTAAAGAAAAATTTCTGGCACTGACTTTAAATCATATTTTATTTGAATTTGGAATTATATTCCTAATATATGGAATACATTTCAAATAACCCTGAGTTATTTTATGTACATCTGGCCTAGTCCAAAGTATGTGCATAAAAACAATCAGTGTAGTTTGGCACTGTTTTAGTTCATGTGAATTTGCAAACAGTGGCAAATATTAAACAAAAACAGAAAAACAGAATTGAAACAGAAAGAAATGAAAGAAGCAGAAACTTACCTGGCCTCACTGTGCAGCCCACCTAGTCAGCCTAGCTATGGCCCAGCACCGTAGAGAGCTCAGACCACCACCCCACCGCGTCGTCTTCCTCCTGCCAGTAGGAGCAGCTCGCTGTCGCGCGTGCTCGCCCCTGGCCACCTCCTGCTTCCTCCCCGGACCTTCTAGCGATGCCACGGAGACGCCCCGTGGCCCCTCGCTCCTCTCCCTCACTCTCTGCTCTCTCCCTCGCCCTCTATTCCTTCCCCGAGCGCGACCGAACGCAGTCGTCGCCGCCGACGAGCTCCACCGTGGCCACCGGCCACTCCACGCCTCATCGACGCGCCTAGAAGCTCCGCCACTTCGTCCTCGACCTCCTCACTAAGCCACGCTCCGCCGAATGCCCTCGAACACCGTCCACGCCCTCTTCTTCAACCTCGGTCCGCCGAGATCGCCATCGCCGCCCCGCTTGCTCCGGCCCCTCCCCGAGCTCGCCGACCAGCCCTACACGATCACCGTGAGCTTCTACACCGTGTCCCCCTTGTCTCCGCGACGTTTGCTAGCTCTAGTCGCCGTTTCGCCGATGACCGAAACCCGCCGCCGCCTGTGACCGCCGCCGACGTGCCTCCGTCCACCTAGCGGCCCGGCCGTCATGCTTAGCTCCCTCCCCGCGCTGCGTAGAGCAAGTAGGTGCCTCGCACGAGCCTCCCCGGCCACCGTAGCGTCGACCCCGAGCTCACCCGAGCTCCGGCGACCTCCAAGGTCGACGCCGGTGACGACTCCGGCCATCTTAGGCCTAGCCGCTGCCATTACTCGACGCGGACGAGGGCCCGCGTCATGTAGACGCCCTCCGCCGGCCATTTGGTCGCCGGAGGAGGAAACCCGCAGCTCTCCGCCGTGTCTCGCCTCACCGGTGTCAAGTCACCGGCAGGTGTTGACCTAGTTGACCCGGGTTTGACCCCGCTAACCAGGGGGTTTTACCTCCCCTGACTCACTGACTTGTGGGACCCAGGCCGCTACCTAAACTCGGTTAATGTTAGTTTAATGCTAACTAAATTTAGTTAGCTTAACTAACCACTGACAGATGGGACCCACAGGTCAGGGTTGACCTGGACCATCGGCTCTGACCTGCTGACGTCACCACGACATCATGCTGATGCAGTAACTTATTTTCTGGATTTATTCTTTTACAGGAAATTCCAGAAAATAGCCAAAACTTCTAAAAATCATAGAAAATCAACCGTAGCTCAGAATGAAATAATTTATATATGAAAAATGATCAGAAAAATCTAAGCTATCCATCTGTACCACTTTCATGCATGTTAGATCAGCTTATACCTGCTGATCAGGTCAAATCAATTAAATGGCATTTGACTTTCACATATGGAGTTTGAATTTGAACCTAGGGTTCAAACCAACTCCATTTAACATGTAGCTAGTTGCATTAGCTAGAACCACAGCATATTGACATGTCATGATCATGCATCATATTGTGCATTGCATTGATTGTGTTTCTTTCTCTGCTGCCGGTATTTGTCCCCTCTCGATAGACGTGGTTTCGACGATGAGATCGATGACACCGATGAAGAACTATGTTATCTTCAGGAGTGCTAGGCAAGCAAAAACCCCTTGTTCATTCTGATACAATCCCACTCTCTCGGTCTTGCTCTCTTTTACTGCATTAGGACAACACGA
Organism: Triticum dicoccoides; assembly: GCF_002162155.2. Taxonomy (NCBI): domain Eukaryota; kingdom Viridiplantae; phylum Streptophyta; class Magnoliopsida; order Poales; family Poaceae; genus Triticum; species Triticum dicoccoides. Next base: position 400,085,782 of record NC_041386.1, read on the forward strand.
TTCCTCTGTTACTTGCTGCGGTAGTTGAACCTCTTATCCTGTGCATGACCTGTCATTGCCACAGTAAGTAGATGGAACCCACTAGCATGAGTAGGAGTTGTTTGGGCCCTGATGTGCCTACTCATTCATGCTTGTTTGTCATGCCTGCTACTGCTTAGAGTTGAGTCAAGTCTGATTCATCGGGGATGAATCGGAGGTGTGTAAACATGTCCTACTGTTGAGGGCTAAGTGTGTGAACACGATTTGGTAAAGGTAGCGGTAGAGGCCATGTAGGAGTACATGGTGGGTTGTCTCATTGAAACCGGCCTCAGGAACTGAGTTCTGTGTTTGTGATCCATGAAACAGTTACTACCAAGCATTGGGCCCGAAACCAATGGACCCTCTCGGCTTCTTGATCACCCTTGTCCTCTGTCCAGGAGTTGCAACTAGTTTCTGGTGTTTGTAGGACATGTATTGGCGGCCGTGCGTAGCGCTGACCCCAGGGGTGGGCTATGTTGCGGTAGATACACTGTGGCCGGGCATGCCAGGCGCCCGTTTGGTGTCTCGAAACCCTGTACATATCGTTCGGGGCCGTATGTGGAAACCTCGGCCGGACTCCCTGCGGATGGAACCTCGATAGGCGATAAACCTGGACTAGAGGCTTGAGTGTTTAGGTAGGCCGTGGCCGACACCCTCATTGGGCTTCCGCTTGAAGGTTGCTGAGTACATGTCGTGTAAATGACGGTAAGTGGTGGAAGCGTGTGTGAAGAAGTACACCCCTGCAGGGTTATCATTATCTATTCGAATAGCCGGATTCCTCGGATATGGAAACTTGGACCCCTTGCATAGTTCATAGACAAGTGAAAGTGGATACTCTAAAACTCGCAAGATAAGTGTGAGTGCTATGGATGGCCTTACCGTAGGGAAACAGGAGCAGTTCCATAGTGCTGTATTGAATGCTGAATATGTGGACTCGTGTGTGCCACCTCAAAAGAGTTGCTTGCAGTCGTAGTTCAGGTTAACCACTGAGTCAAAGCTGGCTTGCTGCAGTCAAACTCCACCACCCCCCCCTTGTTGATACCGATGCATATGTAGCTAGTTCTGATATAAGTCTTGCTGAGTACCTTTGTACTCACATTTGCTTAATTTATGTTTTGCAGAGAGAGACTTCAGTCTCGCTAGTAGTTCCGCGTGGACTTCGACGTTAGCTTGATACCTCAGCTACGATCTTGTGCCCTCGGCAGGATCTGGTAGATAGTCAGGCTTCTTAGCCTTTTTCCATTTGTAGATGTCTGTACTCAGACATGTTAAGCTTCCGCATGTGCTTGATTTGTATGCTGTGATTGTTGGGTCATAAGACCCATGTTTGTAATATCTTGCTCCTTGGAACCTAAGGAATAAATACTTGAGTTGTAGAGTTATGTTGTGATGCCATGTTGTATTTACACATATCGAGCATATTGTGTGTATGATTGAAATGCTTGTTATGTGTGGGATCCGACAATCTAGTTGTTTATCCTTGGCAGCCTCTCTTATGGGGAAATGTAGTCTAATGCTTCCATGAGCCATAGTAGTCCGCTACAGCCCGGTTCACCGGAGTCCTGCTAGCCCAGCACTACTACTCAGGACACTTGACTGGCCGACATGTGTTTCACTTCGTTCCTATGTCTGTCCCTTCGGGGAAATGTCACGCGGTGACATCCGGAGTCCTGCCTAGCCTGCTACAGCCCGGGTTCCCGGAGTCCTGTTAGCCCAGTGCTACAGCCCGGATTCACATGCTGCTGACCGACATGCTCGATGTGATTCATGTATGCCTGTCCCCATAGGTTAGTGCCGCTTTGGGTTCACGACTAGCCATGTCGGCCCGGGTTCTCTGTCATATGGATGCTAGCGACACTATCATATACGTGAGCCAAAAGGCGCAAACGGTCCCGGGCCATGGTAAGGCGACACCCGTGGGAATACCGTGCGTGAGGCCGCAAAGTGATATGAGGTGTTACCGGCTAGATCGATGTGACTTGGAATCGGGGTCTTGACAATGTGGCACCTTTTATCCAAATGTAGCAATACTTATAATATTTTCAGGAAAGTAGGGCATGCCAACCGATTTAGGGTGAGATTGAACATACTGCGCCTGCTCAAGTTTTCTGGTACAGAGAGATGGAATCACTAGCGATGGTCACAAAGTCCTGAAGTGTCGGCGCACTGTACATTCTATGAATGAAAGAAAACCCTCAAATCGACTCGAATAAAAATGAATTCACAGTGATTTTCCACTGGGTGATTAAAGGAGGCAGATGCACTGGGATAAGAGATGAGATAATATCTCGTTAAACTAGTTACCTTGTCGTCCATGAGAAAGAACCCTCAGTACAGCAGATTCCCCAACCGAGCGAAGCTGGGTCGACCGCGAGCAGTGCCGAGAAAGTTGATGGCGATAGGCGGCGGCAAAGTTGAAGTGGAAAAATGCGGTGGGCTTTGCCGGCAGCCCGGCTACGGCGGTAGACGTCGAGCTAAGTATTTACCGCCGCGATAGGTGGTGCCATGGCATAGACGCGGAGGAGCTTGTGCGGGTGGGAATGGGAACATACTGGAGGGGCCGAGGGGGTGGCGAGCGGGGTGAGATTTTTTGTGACATGGGGATGGTGAGGGTTTTCTTTTTTCTTTTTTGAATTGGGCGGGTGAGGGTTTTTGGGAGTTGTGGGAGAAAAGGCGGGCGACGGTCAAACCGATGGCTCGCCTCCCGGTGAGCCTGCGGACCGGACTACTAGCATGCCTACCAAAGTTTCACACAGCTACTCGCACACCTCCCGATGACACTGTCAGCGAGCACACCTCCATCAATTCACACACCTACACGCACCCCTCCCCGTTTGCTTATGCGGCGGACGCGTCCCGTCAACTCACGCCTGCTCGCACGCCACACGGGTCACGCGGCAACACTTATATTGTTTTTCTATTTGGATGATTAATGCTGCCGCTTTATCGCTTAACCGAAGCATGGCACGTATCCGTTGTTGGTCTGACGCTCACGGTTCCAATAAATAATCCATTTGGGATATTGCTTCCCAATTATTAATAATCTCCCGTCTGTAATTAGATAAAGATTACGTCAAAACTGGTCCCAAATTTGACAAAAAAAAGTACAATGCCACTTTGTATTGGTGTCCATATGACAAGAAGATAAGTTTCATGAACTTTAGATAAGTTTTGGATGTACTAGAAATTAAAAATCAAGATTCTCAATGTTTGAAGTTTGTTGCACGGGGAGTAAACATGGACCCAGTGAGACACATGTGTTTTTGCAATTTTAGGTGCACTGTCACATGTGCATGTACCTCAAATTTGATATTTGCACATTATACCCGTAGAAAACCAATCAATCAATGTACTAAAACGTCTTAATGATCTCTGTGATTTTTTTGAAATTAAAACATCCCTCCTTTGGTAACATGTATGTTCACTGTGGGATAATTAATTTAACATGCATCATAGTTGCGGTAGATTCGCGGTGTGTGTGTGGGTTTGTGCGTCTGGGGTGGTGGGTGGCTCGCAGTACACTACGAGTTGTGAGCCACCGTGTTGGTTGGCCGTTTTGTTAGGCAGGCCGGTGCCACATCAGAGTCGTGAAATCGTTATTTAAAACATTACACAACCCTGTCATACATAAATGTTTTTGCCACATGTAGTCCATGGTTGTCCTACACGACACTCGATACTCGCATGTGCCGCTTTCTGTAGGCTCGCGAGGTCGTCGTCCATCACTTTGATGAACAACCAGCTGTGAGGTTAATTTGACCAGCAAGGTAGAATCTTTATTGTTTGTGTGATGGTGGTATATAGTACGCGTCGAAGAGGTGGGAGAGGACTAGCATATATACTATACGTACGCGTCAGTGAACAAGTACACGTCACTCAGTGTCGGGACTTTTTGGTTTCCAAGGCACATGCCACATCAAAATTGTGAAATTGGTTATTCAAACATCACTCAACACCATTTTGGGCCACACCCAATAGTTATATCCCCAACAGCGGGTGTAGCCACCATGCCTATGTAAAACTTTGTAATATCCGAACCCTTGTACCCATAGTTTTGTAATAGGAGCTCATTTGATCTATGACACAGGCTTCTGTATTAGAGCTGGTCTGTCTATAGGACGCCCTAGTCAGCGCGAGCATTAGAAACCGGTAGTATAGAGTTTGTTGCATATGTTTGTTGCGTAGCATGCATATAGACTTATTTTCTTGTCGCTAATGATTGATCTTGTGAGTGTAGGTGGCATCGGTTTCGATCCCCTGCAACACAGCCCTTGCACCCTCCTGCTTTCCAAACCTGCTTTTCGGTGTTTGGCATCATCCCTATCCCAACGGACTGATGCTGAGGTACCACGTGCTGTCGAACACTTCCAGGAATAGTGCTTAGGGATCACGCCAATATCTTTCCGCCAGGCACACCTATCATTTCGATGGTAGACATGTTTCTACATTGGATCTTACCATTCACCTCGCCTCTCTGGCAACCCTTACTGGTCTTTGTTACCAGAAAAGGGCAATGCTAGTAGGCCCTGCTTTCCACCGCTATCCTACTCTATCATCCATTCCTTGGATGAGTACGGTTCCCTTCCATACGTTGATGATGATGTGGTCGTGACATCCGTGTCCCACTACATGATCACCGAATACGTCTGCATTGCCGAGCTAGTCAGAGATGCAATTGGTGTTAAGCCAACACTTGTTGTAGCTCTGTTTACACCAACCTTTTCACACGTGGGTCCACCTTCGTGCAAACCACCACAACATATATATTAGATTGTAGTACCGGAGTTCTCGCAAAATTTGTGTGCTTAAGTAGGCATGCATATTGTTCTAAATAGAAGTAAAATGTGATGTTTCTTGTATGTAATCTTGATGCCTTGTGTGCTTTCGTTTAAGTCATTTCTTTTGATTATTTCTTTGGGCCTTTGGTGTTACCTTATTTCCCTTATGTATGTTACTCATCGAACCACCACTAGAATCGAATAATCAATGATGATTTTAAATATTTGGAAGCTTAGCTAAACAGTATGGAATTCTCAGTCAACTGCATTATATTCAAAATATCTGATTTGAACACAACTGATATTCTGGATTGACAATCAGCATCAAGTCTACCTCAGTGTGGAACCATTACAACGGTAATGAACCAGCAGGAAGATAAATTGTGTGCAAGACCAACCATATATTTCGAGTGAACGGTATGGATCATATACGAAGTTTGGTTCCGCTTGAGTAAAATTTCAAACATGTTATGCCCGGAAGCAAGCTAGAATGTGACATGTATCTAGTACTCAGCAGGAAGGATATTCTAGCAAATTCCTTTCATACAAGTAATCAAAATCAGGTATATAAAGGATATCAATATATGGCATTCATTCCGCATATCCCAGAGAGAGGTTTCTAGTGTAAGCAACCCAGTCTTCCTCCGCACGCTACCAGAGAAGCTTACGACACAAGGTTCCTTAGTCTTCCTCGGTACGACATATGGGTAGCTTCCAGTGTAAGAAACTCAGTCAAGCTACCATAGAAAGCTTCTGGCATAAGGCAATAAATATTTCCCAATAAGAAACTAGAAGGAAAGCTTCTGAGATACGATACTCAGTCTTGTTCAGCATGCTACCACAGCAAAAGCTTCGAGCATAAGATATCCAGCCTTCATCAGCATGATACTATCGATAGTTTCCAACACAAGCTATCCAATCTTCGTAAGTATGGTGCTACAAATGGTTGGCAACATTGATACAAGTAAGTACACAGTGAGTTGGCACTACATCTCAAGAGTCAAGCCCACAACAGTTAGGTCAAAACATGATCTAGTCAAGACACAAGTGTCTGCCTCAAGAGTCAAATGCTCGGCTACACATACTTCCATATATACTGTGAGCATGTTGCCAAGGTCATTCCAGTCACTCATATGATGATGCAAGCACGGTAAGAATCCAACGACCACATGAGTTATGCAAGAGGAAGAAAGCCAGTTATACACCTCAGTGTGATGCAAGGACTGACAAACTATGAGGTAAGATAACATTGGGACAACAATCTTGGCATTGGTTATCAAGGTCAGTTTCCTCACACCCGTCAAAGTGATATCATAAACTTTTGTCACTGTCTTGTATGGTTGACGGCAACAATGAGCTCTATGCAAGTACATGTGAACCTGATATATGTCCCATATGACACGAAACATCAACAAGGATAAGGTATGATTACCGGAATATTGCACCTGATAGCACCTGTGGTCACGTGAACAGTTTATATGGCCAAGCTCTTCTGGCATAAGATTCAGAAAAAGACAACAATAATGAAGGACCAAGACTGGCAATACATATATGATAATTGTTCCATGAACAACATGGTGCGGATACCCAAGACAGTCTGGTTTTGTATCAATCACCACGGCTATACACCCAAGAGGTCTTCTCTATTCCGTAAGGACCTCGTATTATGCCCAACCAGCTCAGCCAGCTGCATATGCTTAGGAGTGTCAGTATGGGATATTCAAGTCTGCCATTGCATATCAAAGATTCCTTAGCTAGCTCAACAGCCTCACTTCAATGATCGTGTTATAACATTCCACGACCTACTACCCACATATGGGTATACCAACATAACGAGTAATCGAAATGCTAAATAACATGCTCATATAATGTGTCTCACATATGGAAACTAGCAAAATGATAGCCTGCCGTGAACAAGATTCTTCCGCCAGAACCACCATTACTCAAGTCTCCATAAGCTATTGTTATAAGGTAACACTCCGATATACTGATCACGACAGGCGACCGTCCAATGTTTGGTACGGATTTGATACTCAAGACAGTGGAGCCGGCCAAAATGATTCAGAACTCCCTGCAAGTAGTCAGATTCCGCCAAGAGAACGGGTATGATTCTCAACATTGTTTTGAACCTAGAGGACATGCTTCTATTTTGAGTAACCCAATGCAAGGATTAAAAGGTTTCGTGTCCACCGAGCGAAAAATTTCACAAATCTATTGAGTACTATCAGTGTTGGATAAGAGAATGTCACTCCCGAACTTGTGGGAAGAGCACATACTGCAGTCATGATAATATATCAACTGAGCCACCATACCTAAAATAATTTGAGCCAACATAATGATGAATATATGAAGAAAGACTTGTCAGAATGTTGGGTACGGTGAAGCAAACCACCCTAGAGCAAGGTAATCATGTCATATGAAATTCAATAGGGACAGAAGGATAAAGGAAAAGGATACCCAAGATGGAAACGGTTTTCTTAAGTCAGAATGTTCACACTTGTTCCCTGAGCAACAAAATCTCGAGGACGAAACTTTCTTAAGGGGGGTAGCTTTCTGACACCCTGAATTTTGGCCCTTTCTTTTTCTTTTTGATTTCTATGGAGTTTGATTTGGATTCTTTGTCTGGCTATGTGGTCTTGATACTTGGGAAGATCATCTCATATTCTTCTCCCAAGTGGCTTGTCACTCTCAAAACCATACTAAGATCATGTCATTTCCATGCTAGCCCAACCCGATCTTTATTTCTTGGGATTATTCCTTTGTCTATTAAAGGAATAACCTTCTTTGCCCCAGGTTGTGAAGTAACCTATATTTCTGTCTTTCCCAAAATTCCCACAAAATTCTCATAATTCCTTTGGTCCATATTGACCTTCTATTTGTAAAAATATTCAAGATTCCATCCTCGTGGTGAGCACACCCCCAATCTTTGATTCTAATCGTATATTAGTTTGTGAAGAACCTATATCTTATATTGCTCCATAATTGCAGAAAATTTACCAGGACATGCTCCAACCTTTGTAACTTTCCTCCACCAAATCTGAGCACATTTCATTCTGTTTTTGGTTTCGCAGAATAACCATATCAAACGGAGTCCAAATGGGGTAAAAACAAATGGAGCTCATTTTTGGAAAATATGGAAAATTCGGAAGGAAAATCAACGCGAACAAGTGCCCGAGGTGGTCACGAGGCTGGGGGGCGCCCCCCCTAGGGCGCGCCCCCTACCCTCGTGAGCTCAGCGTAAGGCGGTTGACGCTCTTATTTTGCCGCAAGAAAGCTAATATTCGAAAAAAAACACGGCGAAGGTTTCAGGCCAATCGGAGTTACGGATCTCCATATATATACGAAACGGTGAAACAGAGCCAGAACAGAACGCAAAACCAGAGAGAAACAGAGAGATAGATCCAATCTCGGAGGGGCTGTCGCCCCTCCCATGCCATGGAGGCCAAGGACCAGAGGGGAAACCCTTCTCCCATCTAGGGAGGAGGTCAAGGAAGAAGAGGAAGAAGTGGGCCCCTCTCCCCCTCTCCTCCGGTGGCGCCGGAACGCCACCGTGGCCATCATCATCATCACCGCGATCTTCACCAACACCTCCGCCATCTTCACCAACATCTCCATCACCTTCCCCCCTCTATCTACAGCGGTCCGCTCTCCCGCAACCCGTGGTACCCTCTACTTGAACATGGTGCTTTATGCTTCATATTATTATCCAATGATGTGTTGCCATCCTATGATGTCTAAGTAGATTTTCGTTGTCCTATCGGTGGTTGATGAATTGCTATGATTGACTTAATTTGCTTGTGGTTATGTTGCTGTCCTTTGGTGCCCATCATATGAGCGCGCGCGTGGATCACACCATAGGGTTAGTTGTATGTTGATAGGACTATGTATTGGAGGGCAAGAGTGACAGAAGCTTCAACCTAGCATAGAAATTGATGCATACGGGATTGAAGGGTGACCAATATATCTTAATGCTATGGTTGGGTTTTACCTTAATGAACATTAGTAGTTGCGGATGCTTGCTAAGAGTTCCAATCATAAGTTCATAGAATTCCAAGTCAGGGATGACATGCTAGCAGTGGGCTCTCCCACATAATACTTGCTATCGGTCTAGTAAAGTAGTCAATTGCTTAAGGGACAATTTCGCAACTCCTACCACCACTTTTCCACACTCGCTATATTTACTTTAGTTGCTTCTTTACCTTAATAGCCCCTAGTTTTATTTTCGTGCTCTTTACTTTCTTGCAAGCCTTTCCGGAAACACCTACAAAGTACTTCTACTTTCACACTTGTTCTAGGTAAAGCGAATGTCAAGCGTGCGTAGAGTTGTATCGATGGTCGATAGAACTTGAGGGAATATTTGTTCTACCTTTAGCTACTCGTTGGGTTCGACACTCTTACTTATTGAAAACTGTTGCGATCCCCTATACTTGTGGGTTATCAGCCATCCTCAACCATTATGGGCTCCCTCCATCTTCATCCCAACTCCATCCTCCTCCTGTCTATCTTCGCCTTCTACTACGAGGCGTTCATGGGGGTGGTGCCCTCCGTTGCGCTATTCTGCCAGTTCTTCTACCTTCGAGTATACAGCAGCCAATGCTCTGGGTGCGCCAGCTTCATCGCGGCACACGGGAGCAACGCGATCTCGATGGCTGGGAAGAAGGTGGAGGACTTCTGGAATATGTCGATCTTCATGGATGCCAAGCGCTCCCACGCTCTGCTGGAGCTGCCGACTGCCTTCCTGGCGAAGCTGGACTGTTGGGCCCATGAGAAGCTCACCGACCCCTGGGCAGAGCGGTTGCTTGAGAAGATGACGGCTGACCTAGAGGCAGAAAAGCTGGTGGGGCCCATGATCATCAAGGAATTCCTGACGCAGTGCCTGGCTCCGCTCCATGTGCACTCGCGCCCCCTATGGAGCTTCAAGGGTGCGGAAGACGACCTCTGGTTGCGCCTGGATGTCTTGTCTGACGAGGAGCTGAGCAAGGCCGTGCGCACCTTGCTCGGGAAGGACCAGGGCCCCCCAGAAGCCCATCTCCCGTTGTACCGCCGCGATGACAGGGAGAAGGTGGCCGCCGCCATGCCTGTCTTCGACAAGCGGGGGCTCGTGCCGCAGCAGCCTTCCCAGCCCCCTAGATCCATGGTGACGGTGTCCTCTGGCGATCTCTCCAAGGAGGAGGGGAACGAGGACTCAGAGGCGACCCTGGAGGGGGCGGGGGAGACCTCTCCCCTGAGGCAAAGCGATCTCCTCCGCAGCCTCTACGATGATGATGATGCCCCCAAGCACCCGGTTAGGGAGTCGCCGCGCCCTGCCGGGGTCACCATGAGGTCAGGGGGCATGTAACAGCCCGGGACCAACGCTCCAGATGCCTTCCATGGATTCCGAGTTTCGTCGTGGGTTTTATTTCTTGTTTCATTCTTGATAGCATCATTTGCATTGCATCATGTCATCATGCACCCCCGTTTTTTCAAACTCAACCAAATAATTTGCATAGATCATGGATCAATTTAAATCAAGGTAATGAACATGGTAATTTCTCTTTATAAAATATTCTCCCAATATTTTTAGGGAGCTAATAAATATTCCATTATTTTGGAGTCACCCTTAAACACACTTGCAAAATGATTTCATGCCTTTTCTGCTTCAAGTTTGGTCTCCAAATGGTGCCCATATATTATTTCATCACTTTTCCAACCTCCACGAAATTCACGCCATTTTTGGACCTTTCAAACGCCCGCTTTTTATTCAAACTCATTTGAATTTAATTCAAACGAGTTCGAATACAATCTTCGTACACATGCTCATATATAGTTTACTTGGATCAAGCTCATTTTTATGAGTCCAGGAAAATTAACCCCCATGCTCAAATTCTTTCCCTAAACCTTTCTTCCTTTCTCTTCCATGTGCTGCTTTTCTACTATACAAAATAAGAGAGAGATAAAGAAGAAAGCCCATCAGCCAGGCCTGCCTATTTTCCCAAGGCCCACCTAGGCCCAGCCGCACCTAAACCCTAGCCTGATGCTCTCCTCGCGACATCTCCCTCTCGATTCCCCTTAGCGTTGTCAACTCCTCGACCCCCTTTCCCCTCCACTCGTCTCCCTCCTATCGATCCCCTGCTTCCTCCCGCAGCGCCACCTCCCATTCCCCACGACTGATCCCCACTCTCTCTTCGTATCGGCCCCCTCCTCCGACCTCATCCTCACGAGCACGACCATAGGGGTGCCACTTCGCCGGTCCCTGCCGCTCCGCCGCTCTAGGAGCCAGCAGGTGCAGCCGCCGAGGCACTGCCTCCTCTGGACAAAGCCCCGACGCCATGGCTGGCCCTGACCTGCTCCGAGCTTTGCTGCCCTCGACCTTGCTCGCCCTCGACGTAATGTTCGCCAGATCCCTTCCTCCGCCGGTGCTCCGGCCTCCCACGACCGCCGCGCCGCCGTGAAGGACCCTGTTGCCCCCGCATCGAGCGCCATGTTCTTGTTGTGCCTCCGTCAAGCTTGCCCTGCTACCTCCGCCCCTACTCCAGCTAGGTCCAGCTGGCCTTGACCTTCTCCGCATCGGATCTCGCCGTTCCCCGTCGTCCTGTCGCCGGAGTTCACGCCAAAGGCCCACTACAACCTCACCATCGGCCATGCCCTTGCCTTCCTACACTGTTGTCGCTGGATGCCAATACCACCGCTACACCTGTACATCGCGCCATTGCTCGTTGCACGCCAAGACCGCCCCTGTGGAATTTGCCAAGTACCACTATGACCCGTGTACGACTACGCAGATTCGCCAAGTACCCTACCGGCAAGACCGACGCCCGAAGAAGCACACCAGCTCTGAGAATTTCGGCAAGTCCCTCGACGATGGACGCATAATACCACTACGTTTGCCATGTACTTCAACACTAAGATCGGACCGACAAGTATCCCGACAACGTGTGTACCACTACCGTTGACTCTCGAAGACCCCGTGGACGTCAAGTTCCTCACTACAACCCCGAACATCTACGGAATGTGTATGAGTACGAAACATGTACCACTACTTCAACTATCATCGCGAGAACGACTCCTTTCCATGATGACCCTTGTGCATCTATGCGGCATCGAACCCGTCCTCCTCGAAATGCTCGCCTCGAAGGTATAACCCCGAGACGACTGCCCGTGGATGAATGCATGTGTGTTTTATGAGATGCTTGTGTTTGCATCGTGTCTGAATTGTTTCGTGCACATCCCTCATTTGCCTTGCCGTGGTCACGTCGGAACCTAGTAATCGGGATCACCCCACCATCTTTTGCATGACATGTTCAAGCCCACACTTTCTTTTGCACCGATATCTCAATGAGTTGCCGTGGGACCCCTTTTCTTCCGCCATGGTGACCAAATGCGTCATAACATGCTCATGCCAACATTTTCATAAAATTCGCATAAAACTTGTGCATGTCATCCGCATCATGATAACAACATTTAAGATGTTTAAATTGTTGTTTGCATTAATTTTCTTTCTAGAAGCTACTGGGGGAGTTACCAACCCGCCACACAAGCTTGGGCCCCCTAGACTGCGTGTCAACGCTGCGGGCACACACGGACCATGCGGCTGGCAGGCCACCCGACGAGCTCCGAAGATGGGGCCTGGGGCCCTCGGCCACTGTCTCTTCATCGAGGAAGCACCACCAGAGCATGTCTAGCAGCTCCGCAGAGGCCACGTGCTCGCTTTGGAACCGTCTCCCCCTCCTCTTTCTTCCTCCTCACAACACGGCAGCCCTGGCCAGGCCATCCCCGTTCCTTCCCAAACACGCCCGAGCCTCTTTGCTCCTCCGTGTATCCTCTCGACACATCTCCCCTCCCCTCCGCGTGTCCACAAGCTCCGGCGAGCGGCGCACGCGTCGCCTCGTGGACGACAATGCTTCGGCTATAAATAGACATACCCGCGTCCTCTCGGCCTCACCAACCACTCCCTCTACAACCAAGAAGCACTCACGACCACTCCATCAAGCTCGAGGAGCTGGCCCTGAGCACGTCCTCCATTGTTTAGGAGAAGCACCTTCCTCCGTGCTCTCGCTGACAGCGTGCAGCGGCAATGAGGGAGGGGGACGGCACTCCGGGACAGCTCCGCCAAGCCGGAAGCCTGGGCTAAAACCTTTTACCCCTTCTTTCTGCACAACATCTTCCCTGGGCTGGTTCCCCCTTCTCCAGTTTCTTCTACGCCATTGATACGTCTCCATCGTATCTATAATTTTTGATTGTTCCATGCCAATATTATTCAACTAACATTTACTTTTTGCCAACTTTTTATATTATTTTTGGGACTAACATATTGATCCAGTGCCCAGTGCCAGTTCCTGTCTGTTGCATGTTTTTGGTATCGCAGAATATCCCTATCAAACGGAGTCCAAACGGGATAAAAATGGACGGAGCTTATTTTTGGAAAATATGGAAAATTCGGAAGGAAAATCAACGCGAACCAGTGCCCGAGGTGGTCACGAGGCAGGGGGGCGCCCCCCCTTAGGGCGCACCCCCTACCCTCGTGAGCCCACCGTAAGGCGGTTGACATTCTTCTTTTGCCGCAAGAAAGCTAATATTCGGAAAAAAATCACGGCCAAGGTTTCAGGACAATCGGAGTTACGGCTCTCCATATATATACGAAACGGTGAAACAGAGCCAGAACAGAACGCAGAACCTGAGTGAAACAGAGAGATAGATCCAATCTTGGAGGGGCTCTCGCCCCTCCCATGCCATGGAGGCCAAGGACCAGAGGGGAAACCCTTCTCCCATCTAGAGAGGAGGTCAAGGAAGAAGAGGAAGAATGGGCCCCCTCTCCCCCTCTCCTCCGGTGGCGCCGGAACGCCGCCGTGGCCATCATCATCATCACCGCGATCTTCACCAACACCTCCGCCATCTTCACCAACATCTCCATCACCTTCCCCCCTCTATCTACAGCGGTCCACTCTCCCGCAACCCGCTGTACCCTCTACTTGAACATGGTGCTTTATGTTTCATATTATTATCCAATGATGTGTTGCCATCCTATGATATCTGAGTAGATTTTCGTTGTCCTATCGGTGGTTGATGAGTTGCTATGATTGATTTAATTTGCTTGTGGTTATGTTGCTGTCCTTTGGTGCCCATCATATGAGCGCGTGTGTGGATCACACCATAGGGTTAGTTGTATGTTGATAGGACTATGTATTGGAGGGCAAGAGTGACAGAAGCTTCAACCTAGCATAGAAATTGATGCATACGGGATTGAAGGGGGACCAATATATCTTAATGCTATGGTTGGGTTTTACCTTAATGAACATTAGTAGTTGCGGATGCTTGCTAATAGTTCCAATCATAAGTTCATAGAATTCCAAGTCAGAGATGACATGCTAGTAGTGGCCTCTCCCACATAATACTTGCTATCGGTCTAGTAAAGTAGTCAATTGCTTAAGGGACAATTTCGCAACTCCTACCACCACTTTTCCACACTCGCTATATTTACTTTAGTTGCTTCTTTACCTTAACAGCCCCTAGTTTTATTTTCGTGCTCTTTACTTTCTTGCAAGCCTTTCCGAAAACACCTACAAAGTACTTCTACTTTCACACTTGTTCTAGGTAAAGCAAACGTCAAGCGTGCGTAAAGTTGTATGGATGGTCGATAGAACTTGAGGGAATATTTGTTCTACCTTTAGCTCCTCGTTAGGTTCGACACTCTTACTTATCGAAAACTTTTGTGATCCCCTATACTTGTGGGTTATCAGCCATCCTCAACCATTATGGGCTCCCTCCATCTTCATCCCAACACCATCCTCCTCTTGTCTATCTTCGCCTTCTACTACGAGGCGTTCGTGGGGGTGGTGCCCTCCGTTGCGCTATTCCGCCACTCTTCTACCTCCGAGTATACAGCAGCCAATGCTCTGGGTGCGTCAGCTTCATCGCGGCACACGGGAGCAACGCGATCTCGATGGCTGGGAAGAAGGTGGAGGACTTCTGGAATATGTCGATCTTCATGGATGCCAAGCGCTCCCACGCTCTGCTGGAGCTGCCGACTGCCTTCCTGGCGAAGCTGGACCGTTGGGCCCACGAGAAGCTCACCGACCCCTGGGCAGAGCGGTAGCTTGAGAAGATGACGGCTGACCTATAGGCAGAGAAGCTGACGGGGCCCATGATCATCGAGGAATTCCTGACGCAGTGCCTGGCTCCTCTCCATGTGCACTCGCGCCCCCTGTGGAGCTTCAAGAGTGCGGAAGACGACCTCTGGTTGCGCCTGGATGTCTTGTCTGACGAGGAGCTGAGCAAGGCCGTGCGCACCTTGCTCGGGAAGGACCAGGGCCCCCCAGAAGCCCATCTCCCGTTGTACCGCCGCGATGACGGGGAGAACATGGCCGCCGCCATGCCTGTCTTCGACAAGCGGGGGCTCGTGCCGCAGCAGCCTTCCCAGCCCCCTAGCTCCATGGTGACGGTGTCCTCCGGCGATCTCTCCAAGGAGGAGGGGAACGAGGACTCAGAGGCGACCCTGGAGGGGGCGGGGGAGACCTCTCCCCTGAGGCAAAGCGATCTTCTCCGCGGCCTCTACGATGATGATGATGCTGGCGAGCACCCGGTTAGGGAGTTGTCGCGCCCTGCTAGGGTCACCATGAGGTCTGGGGGCATGTAACAACCCGGGACCAACGCTCCAGATGCCTTCCATGGATTCCGAGTTTCGTCGTGGGTTTTATTTGTTGTTTAATTCTTGATAGCATCATTTGCATTGCATCATGTCATCATGCACCCCTTTTTTTTCAAAATCAACCGAATAATTTGCATAGATCATTGATCAATTTAAATCAAGGTAATGAACATGGTGATTTCTCTTTATAAAATATTCTCCCAATATTTTTAGGGAGCTAATAAATATTCCATTATTTCGGAGTCACCCTTAAACACACTTGGAAAATGATTTCATGCCTTTTCTGCTTCAAGTTTGGTCTCCAAATGGTGCCCATATATTATTTCATCACTATTCCAAGCTCCATGAAATTCTCGCCATTTTTGGACCTTTCAAACGCCCACTTTTTATTCAAACTCACTTGAATTTAATTCAAATGAGTTCGAATACAATCTTCGTACACATGCGCATTTATAGTTTACTTGGATCAAGCTCATTTTTATGAGTCCAGGAAAATTAACCCCCATGCTCAAATTCTTTCCCTAACACTTTCTTCCTTTCTCTTCCATGTGATGCTTTTCTACTATACAAAATAAGAGAGAGAGAAAGAAAAAAGCCCATCAGCCAGGCCCGCCTATTTTCCCAAGGCCCGCCTAGGCCCAGCCACACCTAAACCCTAGCCTGACGCCCTCCTCGCGACCTCTCCCTCTCGATTCCCCTCAGCGCTGTCAACTCCTCGATCCCCTTTCCCCTCCACTCGTCTCCCTCCTATCGATCCCCTGCTTCCTCCCGCAGCGCCACCTCCCATTCCCCACGACTGATCCCCACTCTCTCTTCGTATCGGGCCCCTCCTCCAACCTCATCCTCACGAGCACGACCACAGGGGTGCCACTTCGCCGGTCCCCGCCGCTCCGCCGCTCTAGGAGCCAGCAGCTGCAGCCACCGAGGCACTGCCTCCTCTGGACAAAGCCCCGACCTGCTCCGAGCTTTGCTGCCCTCGACCTTGCTCGCCCTCGACGTCACGTTCGCCAGATCCCTTCCTCCGCCTGTGCTCCGGCCTCCCACGACCGCCGCGCCGCTGTGAAGGACCCTGTTGCCCCCGCATCGAGCGCCAAGTTCTTGTCGTGCCTCCGTCGAGCTCGCCCCGCTACCTCCGCCCCTACTCCAGCTAGGTCCAGCTGGCCCCGACCTTCTCCGCATCGGATCTCGCCGTTCCCCGTCGTGCTGTCGCCGGAGTTCACGCCAAAGGCCCACTACAACCTCACCATCGGCCATGCCCTTGCCTTCCTATACTGTTGTCGCTGGATGCCAATACCACCGCTACACCTGTACATCGCGCCGTTGCTCGTTGCATGCCAAGACCGCCCCTGTGGAATTTGCCAAGTACCACTATGACCCATGTACGACTACACAGATTCGCCAAGTACCTTACCGGCAAGACCGACGCCCGAAGAAGCACACCAGCTCTGAGAATTTCGGCAAGTCCCTCGACGATGGACGCATAATACCACTACGTTTGCCATGTACTTCTACACCAAGATCGGACCGACAAGTATCCCGACAACGTGTGTACCACTACCGTTGACCCTTGAAGACCCCATGGACGTCAAGTTCCTCACTACAACCCCGAACATCTATGGAATGTGTACGAGTACAAAACATGTACCACTACTTCCACTATCATCGCGGGAACGACTCCTTCCCATGATGACCCTTGTGCATCTATGCGGCATCGAACCCATCCTCCTCGAAATGCTCACTTTGAAGGTATAACCTCGAGACGACTGCCCGTGGATGAATGCATGTGTGTTGTATGAGATGCTCGTGTTTGCATCGTGTCTGAATTGTTTCGTGCACATCCCTCATTTGCCTTGTCGTGGTCACGTCAGAACCCGGTAACCGGGATCACCCCACCATCTTTTGCATGACATGCTCACGCCCACACTTTCTTTTGCACCGATATCTCAACGAGTTGCCGTGGGACCCCTTTTCTTCCGCCATGGTGACCAAATGCGTCATAACATGCTCATGCCAACATTTTCATAAAATTCGCATAAAACTTGTGCATGTCATCCGGATCATGATAACAACATTTAAGATGTTTAAATTGTTTTTTGCATTAATTTTCTTTCTAGAAGCTACTAGGGGAGTTACCAACCCGCCACACAAGCTTGGGCCGCCTAGACTGCGTGTCAACGCTGCGGGCACACACGGACCATGCGGCTGGCATGCCACCCGACGAGCTCCGAAGATGGGGCCTGGGGCCCTCGTCCACTGTCTCTTCATCGAGGAAGCACCACCGGAGCATGTCTAGCAGCTCCGCAGAGGCCACATGCTCGCTTTGGAACCGTCTCCCCTCCTCTTTCTTCCTCCTCACAACACGGCAGCCCTGGCCACGCCATCCCCGTTCCTTCTCAAACACGCCCGAGCCTCTCTGCGCCTCCGTGGATCCTCTCGACACATCTCCCCCCCCTCCGCGTGTCCACAAGCTCCGACGAGCGGCGCACATGTCGCCTCGGGCACGACAATGCCTCGGCTATAAATAGACATACCCGCGGCCTCTCGGCCTCACCAACCATTCCCTCTACAACCAACAACCACTCCCGACCACTCCATCAAGCTCGAGGAGCCCTCCTCGCCCCACTTGGCTGCCATGACCACTGTCGGCTTCCTCTCAAATTCGAGCAATGCCGAGCTCCTCCCCTCCTCCTTCCTCCACCAGAGCAACCCCTAGCAACCATATAGCCTCCCCGGTCGGTCCACTTGTCCTATGGTGCACCCAGTTGAGCGCCCGGCTATGGTTGACATCGCCATCCGCAGCGACCCAAGTCCTTCTCCGTTCTGACCTCTCCAGCGCAAGTGGAGCATGTAACACCCCGGATGTACCTTTCCCAATATGTATTCCAACTCTTGCCGTTTCTGGCCTTAAGTTATTTTATTTTCTCGGGTTCGGGTTTTTGTCTCTGTGTTGTTGTCGTTGTCATGCATCTCATATCATGTCATCATGTGCTTTGCATTTGCATACGTGTTCATCTCATGCATTCAAGCATTTTCCCCGTTGTCCGTTTTGCATTCCGGCGCTCCGTTCTCCTCCGGTGGTCATTTCTACCTTTCTTTCGTGTGTGGGGATTAAACATTTCCGGATTGGACCGAGACTTGCCAAGCGGCCTTGGTTTACTACCGGTAGACCGCCTATCAAGTTTCGTACCATTTGGACTTCGTTTGATGCTCCAACGGTTAACCGAGGGACCGAAAAGGCCTCGTGTGTGTTTCAGCCCAACACCCCTCCAATTTGGCCCAAAACCCACCATAACCCTCTCCATCATCTAGAGCGTTCGATCACGATCACATGGCCGAAAACCGCACCTCATTTGGACACTCCTAGCTCCCTCTACCTCTATTTAAAGACCCACTCCCGAAATTTCGGATCTCTCCCCCGAAACCCTAGCCTCCGTCTTCCTCCGCGCGCCGGACAACGTCCGCCGGCGCCGGACGTGTCCGACTTCCGCCACCGCCGCCACATGGCATGCCCCCATTCGCCGCCGCCTCGCGCCCACATCGACGCCGCTCCGGCCCGGGAGGCCCGGATCGGGCCCCCGAGGCCCATAGTCGCTCGCGCCGCCCGGGATCTTCTTCCCCACGCCCGGGTCGCCGCACCTCCGCCGCGGCCGCCGCCTTCCTTCGGCCGGCGCTCGCCTGGCCGCTCGCCGGCGCCCGCGCCCGCCGTGCCTACCGAGGCCGGCGCCGACAACCGCCGCCGCCTCGCCCGGCCGCCACCTCCGCCCCTCGTCGCCCCGGCCACCGGCACCCGCCGCCGCCGTTCCTCCTCCTCCGACCGCTGCGTCCATCGTCTCCGGTGAGCTCCTTCCCCGATGAACCTCGGGATCCGCGCCGGCTGGATCTGGATCTAGATCTCGGTTGACCTAATCTCGCCCGAAACCCTAACTTTTTACGTTTTTCCTCATGCTATAACTTTGCATCCGTAGCTCCGTTTTTGGCATATAGCATATCAAAATGTTCGTCTCAGAGAGTAAATCAATTCATTCCATTGCACCATTTTCATTTGAGTTCATCGTGATGCCCGAAATGCTGTTAGAAGAGGGCTACTTGAGATAATTGTCAGATCTGCTGCTCCATTTAGCTATTTGTCATTTTTGCCATGATTATTGTGTGCATGAGATGCCCATGAGCTCTACATATGTTTTGTTAAGGGTTTTGCCATCTTTTCAGAGGTGCAACCCATGTATTTTTGTGATGTGTGTGGTGACTAGCACAAGCTTGCGAAGTGAGGCACTTGGTAATGCTGATTTCAGGGACTTGGCATTTCCACTTAAGTCCTTGACCTGTTTATCTCATATGGCCATATGTTCATGTTGTTTCCTAGTGATCCGTGCCTCTTTTGAGGATGATTAGTAAGGATGTTTTGTTTATCTTGTAGTGCTCTATCCATCCAGGTCTTTGTTTGCAATTATTGAGCACCCTAGCTTGAGTCAATCGAGCTCTACTTTTGCTACTTCGTGAATCTGGGCAGATTGTCTACTTGTTAGCGATTTTGCCGAGGATGTTGTAGTTGATCCGTGCATGCTATGCTATTTTTTGCCATTTCTAGCTTGCATTTTGTGTATTCTTGATGGGTGTATGCTTAGCTTGTCATGACTTGCTCCGTAGTGAGTGCATCGAGCTCGTAAACATGCCTACTTGATATCTGTTTTCAGCATGCTCCAGTTTTCACTAAGTCTGAGAACTGATTATGTTTTTGCCATGTTCACATGCTTGTAAATGTATTTTCTGATCCCTTTCGGCTCAAGGTCACTAAGGGACTTTTGTTAAGCTCTTTGAGTAGTTCCATGCCATGATTTACTTTGCCATGTTCAGGTCCTGTAGCATATAGTTTTGTTGCTCCGAAGTGTACTACCTGATCTGAAATTCCAGACAAGTGTTAATTTCACTAAGTCTGAAATCTGTTTACCATATGCATTTTTGCCATGCTTGTTTGAACCTGTTAATGGATGAATTGGGCGTAGCTCAGTGCTAGACTTTTTTTAAGCATCTTGAATGAATCCCTGCCATGTATTTTGATGCCATGTTTGGGTGCTGTAGCATGTTCATCTTGTTGCATTTAGATGGCTACTTACTGTAAATCGCAGAACGTGGTCATATTTGAATCGCTTGCCATTTCCAAACCATAACTCCGATTCCGGTGATCTTTATATCGTTTTCGAGAGATTTCATCTTACCTTTCCAGTGGAACACTTGGATTTCCAAGTTGAGGCCAGGTTCATGCATTCCTTGTCACATCTTGCATATGCATACCGCATCGCATCCCGCATAGCATATCATCTTTGCATCATATTGTTTGAGCCTTGCATGTGGTTGATTGTGTTCCGTTTGCTTGTTTGTCTTGTTTGGGTAGCGCCGGGAGACGAGTTCGCTAACGAGGAGCCCATTGAGTTTGCTTTCGAGGATCCAGTCAACTCTGACAACTTTGCAGGCAAGATGATCATACCCTCGAAATCACTACTATCTTTGCTATGCTAGATGCTCGCTCTTTTGCTATGTCAATGCTATGATGCCTACCACTTGCTTTCAAGCCTCCCAAATTGCCATGTCAAACCTCTAACCCACCATGTCCTAGCAAACCGTTGATTGGCTATGTTACCGCTTTGCTCAGCCCCTCTTATAGCGTTGCTAGTTGCAGGTGAAGATTGGAGGCCGTTCCTTGTTGGAACATTATTTACTTGTTGGGATACCATTATATTATCTTGTTATCTTAATGCATCTATATACTTGGTAAAGGGTGGAAGGCTCGTCCTCTCGCCTAGTGTTTTGTTCCACTCTTGCCGCTCTAGTTTCCGTCATATCGGTGTTATGTTCCCGGATTTTGCGTTCCTTACGCGGTTGGGTCCTAATGGGAACTCCTTGACAGTCCGCCTTGAATAAAACTCCTCCAGCAATGCCCAACCTTGGTTTTACCATTTTCCACCTAGCCTTTTCCCTTGGGTTTCGCGGACTCAAGGGTCATCTTATTTTAAACCCCCCTGGCCAGTGCTCCTCTGAGTGTTGGTCCAACCTAGAGCACCGTGCGGGGCCGTCCCTTGGCAACTTGGGTTACGTTGGCTCCCGTATGCTTAGATTATCCGGTGTGTCATCAGAACGAGATATGTGCAGCTCCTATCAGGATTTGTCGGCACAGCGGGTGGTGTTGCTGGACTTGCTTTACCATTGTCGGAGTTGTCTTGCAGAACCGGGATACCGAGTCTGATCGGAACGTCTCGGGAGGAGGTCTATTCCTTTGTTGACCGTGAGAGCTTGTCATGGGCTAAGTTGGGACTCCCCTACAGGGATTTGAACTTTTGAAAGCCGTGCCCGCAGTTATGGGCAGATGGGAATTTGTTAATGTCCGGTTGTAGATAACTTAAACCTTAACTTAATTAAAATGAATCAACTGAGTGTGTTACCGTGATGGCCTCTTCTCGGTGGAGTCCGGGAAGTGGACACGGTGTTGGAGTAATGTTTGCGCAGGTTGTCCTCTAGTTTCTCGCTCGCGCTTTGCCTTCTCTTCTCGCTCTCTTTGGCGAACAGGATAGCCACCATATATGCTAGTCGCTTGCTGCAGCTCCACATATTTTACCTTGCCTTTCCTATAAGCTTAAATAGTCTTGATCACGAGGGTGCGAGATTGCTGAGTCCCTGTGGCTCACAGATTACTATTACACCAGATGCAGGGCCTTATGATTCCGCTCCAGGTGACGCGCTCGAGCTCAAGTGGGAGTTCGATGAGGACTCTCAACGATACTATGTTTCCTTTCCTGATGATCAGTAGTGGTGCCCAGTTGGGGTGATCGGGACCGGGTCGCATGTTGGGTTATCTTTTATTTTGGCGCCGTAGTCGGGCCATGAGTGTTTGAATGATGCAATGTTATTTATGTACTTGATTGACGTGGCGAGTGTAAGCCAACTATGTTATCTCCCCTTTTATTATCTATATATTAGATGGGATGTTGTGATGATTGCCTAACTTGCGACATTGCTTTCAATGCGGTTATGCCTCTAAGTCGTGCCTCGACACATGGGAGATATAGCCGCATCGAGGGTGTTACAGATCATGCAAGTGGGTGTGCCTCGCCGCGTTGGTCACACCGGTGGACAGCACTCCACCAGATGTGGACGGAGTCGCCCGGATGAGCGCCGACGCAGGCTCCTCTGCCTCTGTCCCATGACGGAGGAAGGAGCAGGGTAGAAAGAGAGAGAGTCAACGCAAGGCCCACGTGTCATTGGCTCAGCACTTGGGCTCGCCAACTTTAGTGGAGACACATTTCCCAAGATGTGTTTTTAGTAAAGCAAAGCGTACTCTACTGCTCCTTCGGATCGAAATACATTTTCCAAAAATGCATTTTTAGTAAAGCAAAGCGTACTCTGCTAAACATTCGAAGGCATATTTCTGCTAAATGCGCTTTCAATTTCAGCCATGTGGCCAAAATAGTTAAATTGCGGGCATTCGCCCATTAGCAGAAGAAACAGACAAATTTTATTTGTTTTCTGCCTAACGAACAAATGACCGTAATATTTTAACCGTACCTCCACTTTAGGTGATTCAAAAGCGCACATTCTCTCTTCGTCGAGCCTGTTCCGCTGATATCCTTTTCACTATGTCGTCGCATTCTAAAAATGACCATTTTGCCCTTGCCCTTATTCAGTCCCTTTCGAGAGAGAAACGTTTCTAGAAAAAAATTATACGAGTTCCTCACACTTCCTCCCGATGATTCCTTCAACCCAAGACAAGCCACGACAGCCACTTGCATGATGGCATTATGATAGCCATGTTTTTCACTTGAATGATTGAATAATTTTGTGCTCATAACGTACGCTTGTGAATACATGCTCATTCTTATGCCATGTTCATTTGCATTTAGTTAGCTAAATGATTATTTGCTAATGTTATTATCATGTTTTATTGTAATTATTTCCTATGCTAGTGAGAATAATATGCTCATATGAATAGTTATTGTTTGGTTACGAAAATACTTGTGAGGTTCATGATCATCGCTATGCCATGCTCAATTAGATCTAGTAAACTAAATGATTTATTGATGTTGATTTTATGATGTTAAATGGTTATGTTTCCCATCTATGCTAATGTGTTATCATGGTCATAATGCATTGTTATTTTTCATGTTAATTTGCTATGGCTTAGCTCATCACCTTTCAAGTTAAAACCGGACATTAACTGAACTCGAACAAATATGTTGGCTGAGTCATGGAGCCACGAAATCGAGCTCACCAGTGCAACCACAATTGCCTGGATGGGGAGGCCCTAATTTGGTCTATTGTCACGCCTCTTGATGGTGCCTCCAACTAGGGAAGGTCATGCGCGCATGCTTCCCTAATCAAGTAGGCAACCTTAACCTTATGTTCATGTTTTGTTATTCTACAAAGTTCCTTGTTAAGGATAGTTTAGTTTGGCCATGACAGTGGCAGCCAGACAGGTGGCGGACGTCATGTGGTGACATCGGGGCCACCCATGACATAGCCCAAAGGGAAGTTTGTTGGAGTGGTCAGGAGAGTTTCATACAATAGATCAGTATTGTTAGAACGTCATTGGTTACCCGAATGGGAGCATGTACTAAAGTACGAGGCCATGAGTTCCATAGTACGGGTACATTGTACTAACCTCAACGAAGTGTATAATCTATTGATAGTCGCGTCCTCGATCATGGACACAGTGCATAGCAGGTCGCACTATGGGTCAACAATAATAATAACCTGAATAATAAACTACGCTGGTTCCATGAGGAAAGAAGTTGGTTGAGATTTATGTGGTCATGTGATGATCACGGAAAAAGATCGAGTCCCTGGTGATCATGTGATGATCACGATGGTATCGGTGTTGGTTGATCATGAGCTAACCGTGTGATGATCACGACGGTAAGTTTGATACCTATTTTGGTTATGAGATAATCTCTGAGATGAGTATGTTTGTCCATGAGACCTTAAACATTGATTTCGTCTCATGCTAGTGCTAGTATCATCATGTTCATATCATGAGTAACATGTACATGCCATGATCACTCTTATGTTGTTCTAGTTGTATCATGTTCATCATTCATAATCATCCTGTAAATGTCATGTTATTATTTGTCTTGATTGCTTTGGTTGTTGTGAGCTTGCGAGTACATTCAAAGTACTCACTTCGCGTGTCATGCGTGATTGCAGGTAATGTGATGATTTATTTCTTGTCGAGGATCCCGAGTTTGTGAGCTAGGATGTGTACCAGCCAAAGTCTCTGCGGAGTGGAGTTCATTACCGTTGTCATTGTTCCGCTGCTAGAAGTTATTCTATTGCTACGAGTTGTTCTGCTACTAACATAGAGCTACCTTAGCAGGCATACCCGCGCCGTGCCTATGTAAACCCTTTGTAATATCTGAATCCTTGTACCCATATTATTTGTAATAAGACCTGATTTGTTCTATGCCAGGCAGTGCCGTATTCCAGAAGACTTGATCTCTGGGTTGGAATACAGGGTGTTTCGGTTCTCTGGGCTGGGGTGCCATACCCGCGACCGAGGCCTCCCCTACCCCGAGCATCACTTCTCCTCCCGGTCCTCGCTGCCACCAACAACGAGCCACAACTAGATGGAGAACTTGAGCAGCCAGGCGCCTCGCGTCGACCCCCTACCCCCGCCCTCGCCGGGAGCAGCACCAATGTGCTGCCCCCATGCCCATGCTCCTCTCTTTTCACTCTAGCTCTCTCTCTCACCCACTTTCCGTCCATCTATTGGTGCAATAGGGAATCCCCGAGGAGTTTGCCGCTAGCCATTTTCACCTTCCATGCTAGACGGCCTCGTCCTCGACCGGTTCTGGCCAGTTCCGGCCCTTCCTTGTCAGATCCGTGATCCCCTGCCTCGCCTTCTCCTCCGCGCCCCACCACTCATCCCGACTTTGTCCGTGCCATCGGTACTTCTTTCACCATGACCCCATGCCTAGGCCGCATCCAGTAGGCTATCCCAACCCCTCACCGACCAACGCTCACAAAGAATCGACCTATAATTGTTTTTTTTTCTGTTGTCTGCAAATTTTCCAAATATTAAGTGCATTGCATAATTACAAAAGATGCCATCATATTAAAATGTTAATAACTAAAAAATCATACATCGGAATCAAACAAACTTTATATGTACAATGCTTAGAATTTCATGTAGTTCCACAATATCCAACTTTCATTCATGTTAAAAATATTTAAAAATTGCTGTTTGCATTAATTTGCAAAAATGACATGCAAAAATGATTTATTTCATAACTAAATCATCATAGCTCCGAATTATATGAATTATATATGCAACATGTCTAGAAAGACGTGTAGAATAACATGGTGCACTTTATTTAGATGTTTAACAAATTTAAAATTGTGTTTTTTAGAATGAACAGTAGCTAATTCGAAAATAACATATGGGGATTTTCCGGAATTGTTGTTTCTTGTTTCCGGCCTCATTTAAAAATGCCTAAATGTGTTGTTTCTTAGGCTTCATCTATTGCCATGTTTAACCATATTTAAAATCGTTGAGTACTTAAGCGACATTGATCTAAATGGTCGGATGTGGTGTTTCATCGATATTCAACTCGTTGCATATGCAACTTCACTTATTGTGTAGTATTTGAGTGTAGCATTTTGCCATGCCACGAATCATTAAACCGGACATGCATCATACTTGTGTGTTAACCATGTCGTTTTTTTCTTTTTGGTTGTGTATCTTCTCAATAGTTCTAGTTATGTTGCGAGTGTGAGGATTCGTTCGACTACGTTGGTTCGTCTACTTCATGGACTCGATCTTCTTCCTAGCGGGATTCTAGGAAAGATGACCACTACCTAGGATATCACTACTATATTTGCTTGCTAGTTGTCTTGATGCTATCATTATGTATCACCACCTATAACTTGTTTGTCAGCCTCCCAATTGCCATGATAAGCATCTAAACTTCCACCATCCCAGCAAACCATTGTTTCGCTATGTTACTGCTTTGCTCAGCCCCTCTTATAGCATTGCTAGTTGCAGGTGCAGTTGAAGATTGTTCCATATTAGGACATGGACATGATCATGGGATATCACAATATCTCTTATTTAATTAATGCATCTATATACTTGGTTGTGTGTGGAAGTGTTGGTGTCAAAACTGGTAGACCTCAGGGTAGGGGGTCTCAAGCTGTGGATATTAGATAGATGGTAACAAGAATAGAGAGATGATGTTTTACCCAGGTTCAGGCCCTTTTGATGGAGGTAAAACCCTACGTCTTGCTCTTGTTTATATTAATGGAGATGTACCGAGTACAAAGTTGATCTACCTCAAGATCGTAAGATGTGGTCTAACTCTAGGGCTAGGTGATTGATGTTGCGTTGATGTCCCCTCTATGGGCTAAACCCCATGGCTTATATACACACCAGGTAGGGTATCTAGGGTTAAAAGGTTGGTATCTAGGCACAAGGTGGCAGCAGAAATCTTTGAGTATACCACAAGTCTTTAGTGGAGGTAGTCTCCATCACGCCTCCCACATGCTGCCTTCGGAGTCCATATTGAGTATGAATGAGGGCCCATCAGACCATCCCAAGGAGCATGGGCCGACTAGGTTAGCACCCCCTAATCCAGGACACTGTCACTAGCCCCCAAACTAGTCTTCTATGCTGAGGACGGCCCTCTAAACAAAAGCAACCTCGGATCCGGAGTCCTTGGCTCGACAGGTGCGTTCCGCTTTCTAATTCTTGAACCACTCTTTCAAAGGAGCAATGCCATCCGAGGCCCAGCCAAGCCCATAACCTACCCGAAGAGATTTGATAACTTAACCTCGAAGGCTAAACATCTATCTCACCCTTCGCCTAGAAAAGAAGAGTCATGCTCGCGTCGCCTCTAGGGGCGGCTCGGGCGCCCTAGCCGTTGTCGGATTTCGGGCTCCGTAGACCCTTGATAGATTCAAACTTTGGCGTGCGTGCGAAGAACTCAAACTCCCCAGTCTGCCTACTCGCCAACCTCATGGCCTAGCTCGATGAACAGGAAGGAAATGGGACACAGTAGTTTACCTAGGTTCAGGCCACCTTGCGGTGTAAAGCCCTACTCCTGCTTTGTGGTGGATTGGCCTCGAGATGGGCTGAGGATGAACTAGTACAGTGTAAGAACAACCTTAGGAGGTGTGCTCTTGAGTTGGTGAGCTGGTGGCGATGGAATGGATCCACCCCCTCTATGGTGGTGGCTAAGCTATATTTATAGTGGCCTTGGTCCTCTTCCCAAATGAAGGCAGGAAGGGATCCCACAATGGCCAAATTCGAAGGGAGACAACTAGTACATCTTATCCTGACAAAAGTAGTCTTCGCCTGCAAAGCCTCTGGTTGTGACGCCATGGTGGGCTTGGCGATGACCTCTGTCCTACAGTCCTAGCGGTCTTGGTCTTGTTGCACATGATTGGAAACCTTTGGCTGATTCATTGGGATTCCGCGCCCGCACTTCCCTCCTTAGCACCAAAGAGGAAACTGTTGTCCTGCGCCCGGTGGCACCCGCCTGGCCTTGGTCTTCAAGGCTCACATCATCTGAACCTCACGAGGTGAGGCTTGCATAGAGATCTCTGCTCCTTCGGAGCCAACCTGAGGGGTCGCTCCTTCTGGAGGTCTTGGTGTCGTCCACCTCGCAAGGCTCGGCCCCTCGCGAGGGTCTTCAGTTGTTGATACTGAGGGTGGGCCATACCGGGCCATCGATGGAGCCATGCCATGGGCCACAGGTAGGCAAGTCTGGGTACCCCCATTCCCAGAATGCCGACAGTAGCCCTCGGGCCCAAGGCGCGCTCAAAATTGGCTTCGAGGCAAAGCCAAAGGGCAAGTGATATGTTGAATCATTTCCCCGAGCCTGCCACCGATGGCCTCCGACAAGGCGAAGTCATCGGCCCCAGCCGCACACTCAGCTTCCTGGTTCGAGCCAGCCCGGAGAGCATCCTCCATTGTGAGGAGAAGCACCTTCCGCCGTGCTCCCACTGACGGCATGCAGCGGCAATGAGGGAGGGGACGGCACTCCGGGACAGCTCCGCCAAGCCGGAAGCCTTGGCTAAAACCTTTTACCCCTTCTTTCTGCACTACGTCTTCGCTGGCCTGGTTCCCCCTTCTCCAGTTTCTTCTACGACATCCTCAATCATTATGGGCTCCCTCCATCTTCATCCCAACTCCATCTTCCTCCTGTCTATCTTCGCCTTCTACTACGAGGCGGCCGTGGGGGTTGTGCCCTTCGTTGTGCTATTCCACCACTTCTTCTAACTCCGGGTAAATAATAGCATGTGCTCTGGGTGCGCCAGCTTCATCGTGGCACATGGGACCGACGCGATCTCGATGGCTGGGAAGAAGGTGGAGGACTTCCGGGTAAGTCGCTCTTCATGGATGCCAAGCGCTCCCACACTCTGTTGGAGCTGTCGACTGCCTTGCTGGCGAAGCTGGATCGGTGGGCCCACGAGAAGCTCACTGACCCCTGGGCAGAGCGGTTGGTTGAGAAGATAACGACTGACCTGGAGGCGGAGAAGTTGATGGGGCCCATGATCATCAAGGAATTCCCGACGCAGCGCCTGGCTCCGCTCCATGCACACTCGCGCCCCCTGTGGAGCTTCAAGGGTGCGGAAGACGACCTCTGGTTGCGCCTGGATGTCTTGTCTGATGAGGAGCTGAGCAAGGCCGTGCGCACCTTGCTCGGGAAGGACTAGGCCCCCCAGAAGCCCATCTCCCGCTATACCGCCGCAATGACAGGGAGAAGGTGGCCGTCGCCATGCCTGTCTTTGACGAGCGGGGGCTCGTGCCACAACAGCCTTCCCAGCCCCCTAGCTCCATGGTGACGGTGTCCTCCGGCAATCTCTCCAGGGAGGAGGGGAACAAGGACTCAGAGGCGACCCTGGCGGGGGCGAGGGAGACCTCTCCCCTGAGGCAAAGCGATCTCCTCCGCAACCTCTACGCTGATGATGATGCCGACGAGCACCCGGTTAGGGAGTCGCCGCGCCCTGTCGGGGTCACCATGAGGTCTGGGGGCATGTAACAGCCCGGGACCGACGCTCCAGATGCCTTCCATGGATTACGAGTTTCGTCGTGGGTTTCATTTGTTGTTTCATTCTTGATAGCATCATTTGCATTGCATCATGTCATCATGCACCCCCGTTTTTTAAAACTCAACCAAATGAATTGCATAGATCATTGATCTATTTAAATCGAGGGAATAAACATGGTGATTTCTCTTTATAAAATATTCTCCCAATATTTTTAGGGAGCTAATAAAATTCCATTATTTCGGAGTCACCCTTCAACACACTTGCAAAATAATTTCATGCCTTTTCTGCTTCAAGTTTGGTCTCCAAATGGTGCCCATATATTCTTTCATCACTTTTCCAAGCTCCACCAAATTCTCGCCATTTTTGGACCTTTCAAACGCCCACTTTTTATTCAAACTCATTTGAATTTAATTCAAACGAGTTCGAATACAATCTTCGTACACATGGTCATTTACAGTTTTCTTGGACCAGGCTCATTTTTATGAGTCAGGGAAAATGAACCTCCATGCTCAAATTCTTTTCGTAACTGTCGGTGTCAAAACCGACGGATCTCGGGTAGGGGGTCCAGAACTATGCGTCTAGGCCGGATGGTAATAGGAGGCAAGGGACACGAAGTTTTACCCAGGTTCGGGCCCTCTTGATGGAGGTAAAACCCTACGTCCTGCTTGATTAATATTGATGATATGGGTAGTACAAGAGTAGATATACCATGGGATCAGAGAGGCTAAACCCTAGAAGCTAGCCTATGGTATGATTGTTGTTCTGTATGTTGTCCTACGGACTAAAACTCTCCGGTTTATATAGACACCGGAGAGGGTTAGGGTTACACAAAGTCGGTTACAATGGTAGGAGATCTACATATCCGTATCGCCAAGCTTGCCTTCCACGCCAAGGAAAGTCCCTTCCGGACACGGGACGAAGTCTTTAATCTTGTATCTTCATCAGTAGCCCCTAATCCAGGACTCCCTCTAATCCAGGACTCCCTCAGTAGCCCCTGAACCAGGCTTCAATGACGACGAGTCCGGCGCGCAGATTGTCTTTGGCATTGCAAGGCGGGTTCCTCCTCCAAGTACTTCATAGAAGATTTTGAACACAAAGATAGTGTCCGGCTCTGCAAAATAAGTTTCCACATATTGCCATAGAGGGAATAATATTTACACAAATCTAATCTGCTGACGTATTCCGTAGTGTGACACTCCACGGCCAAGCCTTTATCTGAGTCGTTTTATTATCCCACCTCAGCGCATCATGCGAGGCGGTTTCCTTGGCACGTCTTGTTAAATCAGAGATCGTGTCCCCTTATTCCAAGATTCTCATCAATACGGGCGTGGGTAACCCAACCGCTTCTAGGACTCCTAGATTATAGGCAAGTCCAAACGGACACGGAGAGGACACTTGATATTCACCCTCTTTATAGAGGGACAAGGCTTTTATTTTTCCCTTCCGTGCTCAATCGAATCCTTCCCCCACCTCAAGCTCAAATGCCCAAAGTTCAGGTCAGGTGCTCCGAACCTTCAGTCATGTCCGGATCTAGCCTTCAAGGCCAATGCGCCTTCCTGTAAGTGCATCTAGTGCCACCCCTAGTTGGTTTTGGAGTATTGACGACAAACCTAGTTGAGGGACTAATGTGTTTGTGAGAATTGCAGGATAACACAGGAAGAAGTCACTCATTCATTCAGTTTTCCTACCAGAGATGACCCCTAAAAATGTATGAAGACATTGAAGTCAAAGGTGGTATATGAAGATATTCACATTGAAGACTATGACAAGAGAAGACACCGCATGAAGCCTATGGAGCTCGAAGACTTAGATCTTTCATAGTTCATTTTCTTCTTTGTTGAGTCATAGGAACCACCGTACTGTTAAGTGGGGTCCAAGAGAACCAGTCAGAATGACTGAAGTGATGCTTAACCAAAACCTATGTCTTCGAGTGAAGACTATGAGAGCGAATCTTGTCCAGAGTCGGACAAGTCAGCTTTGCTTGTAGCCCAAGTAAAGTTGCCGTGTGAGTTTGAAATCTGACCGTTGGAACATGTGTCAGTTCCTTAGTGACCCAGGGTCATTTCGGACAAATCAGGTCGGGTTGCCTAGTGGCTATAAATAGCCCACCCCCTACAACCATAAATATTTGGCTGCTCAGAGTTAGTGTATGGATTTTGCCGTTTGAGAGCAACCCACCTCGAAGCCTTTGAGAAAGAATTCCTTGCGAGGATAAAGCCCTAACCACCCAGAGCCAAAGAGAATTAGGCATCACTTAAGTCTTCATGTCTGTGTGATCTGAAGACTTATTACACTTGAGGAATGTGAATCCTCCAACCGGTTAGGCGTCGCGTTCTGAGCATCCAAGAGACATTGTGGATCGCAGGTGAACGAAGTCTGTGAAGGTTTGGGAGCCTACCTTGAAGACTTACCAGAGTGATTGGGCGAGGTCTGTGTGACCTTAGCTCAAGGGGAATACGGTGAGGACTGGGTGTCCTGAGCTGCGTGTTCAGGACTGGGTGTCCGGGACTGTGTGTCCTCAGGTTTAAATACCTAGCCGCCCTAACCAGACGTACAGTTGTCACAGCAACTGGAACTGGTCCAACAAATCATTGTCTTCAACGAGTCACTGGTTTCATCCTTCCCTTCTCTTTACTTACTGTTACTCCTTGTGAAGTCATTGTATGATTGCACTATCTTTTATCTTCACTGAGTGACTGCATATTCTGTTTGGCTTCATAATATCTTCCTACCTAATCCTTACTACATTGCTGCTATTAGTCATTGTGCTTTCACTCCATTGAATATTTGACTATGGCTTGCCTAGTGTAGTCTACCTTCCGCTGCAGGGTAATAGGTTTATTTATATCGTTTGTCTTCATAACTTCCACGTTTTGAAGACTTTCATAAAAATTGCCTATTCACCCCCCTCTAGTCGATATAACACACTTTCAATTGGTATCAGAGCAAGGTACTCCCTTATTCTGTGTGATTCGGTTTAACCACCTGGAGTTTTAGCTATGTCGACTGCAGGGATAATTAAAGTCTCTGCTGCGTGCCCCGTCTTTGATGGAACTGAATATCCCTACTGGAAGAATAAGATGCGCATGCATCTTGAAGCCATTGACGTTGACCTATGGTATGTCGTCAAGAACGGCGTTCCCAAGGCTGGAGAAGGTGTCACCGCTGCTGATGCCAAGAAGTTCGTTCAACTAGACTCTACTACCAAGAATATCATCTATGGTCATCTGACCAAAGGACAATATGCCTACTTGAGTGCTTTGGAAACATCTAAGCTAGTATGGGACTGGCTCTCCAAAGTCAACGAAGGCGTCTCAACCCAGAGAGATCAGAGAATCAGTGTCCTTCGCAACCTCTTCAACCGCTTCAAGAGAAATGACAATCAGAATGTCCAGCTCACATTTGATCGACTCACTGACATCACGAATGAGCTTCAAGCCCTTGGCGCTACTGAGATCACCAAGCATGAAGTCGTCAAGACACTACTGAGATCACTTGATAGTTCGTTTGACAGCCTAGCCCTGATGATTCAAGAACGACCTAATTTCAAGACACTCGATCCGTCTGACATACTTGAGAGGCTCAACACACATGAGTTTCAGCTTTCTGAGAAAAGAGATATCTATGGTCCAAACTATGGGCGAACTCGTGCCTTGAAGGCAAAAGCTGTCTCCTCATCTGAAGAAGAATCTGACAGCAGTTTTGATGATCCTGAAGACATTGGAAGGGAACTTGCTATGCTTGTGAAGAAGTTCCAAAAATTCACCAAGAAGAAAGGTTTCAGAAAGTCTTCACGATCAAGCTCAAGGAATGATGAAGCTTCTGCTCATGACTAAAAGAAGAAAACATGTCACAAGTGCAAGAAACCTGGTCACTTCATCTCTGAGTGTCCGCAGTGGGACAATGAGAACAAAAAGAAGAAGAAGAGCAAGGAATATGATTCTGACGACAAGAAGAAGAAGAAATACTCAAAGTCTTCTTCCAAGTCTTCCTCAAAGTCTTCATCACACAAGAAGAGCTCATCTGGCATGGCACGTGCGTTTGTTGGCAAGGAAATGGATTCAGAGGAGGAGTCCGCTTCTGAGGAGGCGGAGGTGGAGTCTGAGGAGGAGTCCGATTCTGGCATTGCAAGTCTGGCTACAGCATATGTTGCCAAGTCCATCTTCAACACTGAAGACAATGACTTCATCACTGACACCGATGCAAATGACAAGGACTACTCCGCTCCTACCTACTGCTTCATGGCACGTGGTGCCAAGGTAAACACACGCACTACTCACTATCAAACATCTAGTTAAGATGACTCTGATTGTGGTTGAAAACCCAGCTACAAAACACTTGCTAAAATTGCAACTGAACAACAGAAAGCTATGGAACATATTCAAAAACTGTTAGACAAAAGCGATGATATGTTAGGCGCTGAAATGACTCGATCTGAGTCCTTAATTGAAGACATAAAAAATCTTCATGTTAAGTATGAGGAACTTGAAAGTCGTCATGAAACACTCTCAACAACTCATGAAAAGCTTTCCTATGATTATCTTCAAAGGAATCAAGATCTTGAGAAATTGAGAGCGGCTCATGAAGATCTTCAAAAGGAAAACGAGTCACTTCGCGCCGAATAGATCAGTTCCGCTCAGGAAGGATTTGAACCACCATGTCTTAAATGCATTGAGCGTGATAATGCTACTACTGTTGCTGCATGTTCTACTGCTGCTACTGTTGCAATATCTTCAACTATTGATGTGGGAACTAACCCCTCTGCTGAGCATTCCACTGCTATTGCTGATGAGAATGCTAGGTTGAAGACATTGCTTGAAACAGGGATGTACAAAAGTCTTAAAGGGCATCAGACACTATGTGATGTCCTCAAAAAGCAGATCTTGAACCGAAACCCGAGGAAAGAGGGTGTTGGATTCGTAAGGAAAATGAATGCTGATGGCTCTTACTGGAAACCTGAGCAGTACCCCAAAACCACATGGGTTGCTGCAAAGGAATCTTCAGCAGATCCATCCACTCTATCTGGCTTCACTTGTGCAAACCCCATTGTCATTGATGAATCCTTTGATGCAAACTATAAACTATTTTAGAATCAGAATGGTGAAGTGTTTGCCAGGTACATTGGTACTAACTGCAGGAACGGATCACCTATGAAGAAGATCTGGGTTCCAAAAAAGTGTCTGGAGAATCTTCCTGTGAATGTCATCATGACACCACACGTGAAGAAGACAAACCTCAGACCACAGGCTTCATACGGTCCAAAGGCTTCATACAGACAGAGGACTCACCTGAGTCGCACTAATGCAAATGTTTTGCAGGGAAACCATACTCATGCCTATCAATATGAGCGCGGTTCATCAAACCGCCATGTTCATAAGACCAAGAACTATTCTGCTTATTCTTATGAGTACTATTGTCCACCTGCAAGACTTTTTGCTAGGGCTCCAAAGCCAAAGTTCTCAGACGTTGCACTTAGACTTATTGCTTCTAAGCCACCCTTGAAGATGTGGGTGGCTAAGAAAGCTTAACTCTCTTTTGCAGGGAAAGGTCTCCAGCAGAAAACCAAAATCGTCTCACTCTATTGCTGGGGACCTTAAACATCTTGTAGGGTGCAAGATCAAATGCCCGAATGGTCTTACTATGTACTTCGTTCCTGAATCGCTTGCTACTCTCCCTATTAGTCCTAATCTGGATCTAAGCTTCCATAACCCACTGGTTCGTCAAATGTTTTTGCTTCACAATTCTCTTCGTGAAGCCTATCCCCCTAACTGCACTGTAGGGTACGACACCAGCGTCTTCAGAATGGATTATTGATAGTGGGTGTACCAATCACATGACTGGCAAAAGAAGCCTTCTTATGGACTCAACCTTGCATCCATCCGACAAGAGTCACATCACATTTGCTGACACTGGTAAAAGTAAGGTACTGGGTCTAGGTAGAGTTGCAATCTCAAAGGATCAACACATGGATAAATTCATGCTTGTTGAATCCCTTGGCTTCAACTTAATGTCTGTCTCAATGCTTTGCGATTTGAACATGATCGTAATATTTGGAAAAATATCGCTGCCTTGTACTAATGGAATCTGACAAGTCTCTAGTGTTTGAAGGGTATCGGAAAGATGATTTGTATGTAGTAGATTTCTCGGCAGGACCACGGCTTGCCGTATGTCTTCTAGCAAAAGCTTCAGAATGCTGGCTCTGGCATCGGAGGCTAGGGCATGCTGGCATGAGGAACCTCCACACCCTTGCAAAGAAGAAGCATGTCATAGGCATCAAGGGCGTAAAGTTCAAGAAAGATCACTTATGCGGTGCTTGTGAAGCAGGAAAGATGACGAGGGCCAAACATCACTTGAAGACAATCATGACAACCACTCGGCCCTTCAAACTGCTCCACATGGATCTTTTCGGTCCCACTCATTACTCAACTCTTACTACTACTGCTTGTCTCTATGGCTTTGTCATTGTTGATGATTATTCTAGATATACTTGAGTGCACATAATCCTCTACAAGACTGAAGTGCAGGATATCTTCAGACGCTTCGCCAATCGAGCAATGAACAACTATGGCGCCAAGATAAAGCACATCAGAAGTGACAATGGCACTGAATTCAAGAACATTGGCCTTGATACATATCTTGATACCTTGGGCATCACACATGAATTCTCAGCCCCGTACACGCTACAACAGAATGGCGTCGTCGAACGCAAGAACAGAACTCTCATTGAGATGGCCCGAACGATGCTTGATGAATACAAGAATCTAAGAAAATTCTGGCCTGAAGCCATTGATACTGCATGCCATACAATCAATCGTGTTTATCTTCACAAGCTTTTGAACAAGACATCTTATGAGCTCCTTACTGGCAAGAAGCCGAATGTCAGTTACTTCAGAGTATTTGGCACCAGGTGCTGGATCAAGGATCCACATCACACTTCAAAATTTGCACCAAAAGCACATGAGGGTTTTATGCTTGGATATGGAAAGGATTCGCACTCCTACAGAGTCTTAAATCTCTTTCATTATAAAGTGGTTGAAACAGTGGATGTGCGGTTTAATGAGACTAACGGTTCACAAAGAGAGCACCTCCCAAATGTGCTAGATGAAGTTCCATCCAGTGAATCAATCAAGCTTATGGGAACCAGAGAAATCATACCCTCTGAAGCTCAACCTGAAGAGGAACTTATCATCTCCGCACCTGATCAACCTGAAGACAATGCTCAGCCTGAAGACAATCCCACTAACAATGACAATGATCAGCAAGAGCAAAACCTTCGCCCTGTACATCCTCGTGTTGCCAATGAAGTGCAGATTGAGAGAATAATTGACAGCATCAATGCACCCGGTCCGCTCACTCGATCAAGGGCAATCAGCTAGCAAATTTCTGTGGGCACTTCGCATTCGTCTCAATTACAGAACCCAAGAAATTTGAAGAAGCCTTCATGGAACCTAAATGGATTCAAGCTATGCAAGAAGAGCTTCAACAGTTTGAGCCGAATAATGTATGGGAACTGGTTAAGCGTCCTGATCCTCGGAAGCACAACATAATAGGCACCAAATGGATATACCACAACAAGCAAGATGAGCATGGTCAAGTTGTCAGAAACAAAGCTCGTCTCGTTGCTCAAGGATATACTCAAGTGGAAGGCATTGACTTCGATGAAACATTTGCTCCTGTCGCTAGACTTGAAGCCATACCCATACTGCTGGCCTATGCAAATCATCACAACATACTTCTATATCAAATGGATGTGAAGAGCGCCTTTATGGCAAGATTGAAGAAGAAGTGTATTATAACACCCTCGATGCGACTATAGCTCCCACGTGTCGAGGCACGACTTAGAGATATAATCGCATTGAAGGCATATGTCGCAAGTTAGGCAATCTTCACAAACATCCCATGTAATATAATAATAAAAGGGGAGATAACATAGTTGGCTTACACTCGCCACGTCAATCAGGTACATAAATAACATTACATCATCCAAACACTCATGGCCCGACTACGGCGCCAAAATAAAGAGAACCCAACATGCGACAACGGTCCCGTTCACCCCCGACTGGGCACTACTACTGATCGTCGGGAAAGGAAACATAGTATCGTTGAGAGTCTTCGTCGAACTCCCACTTGAGCTCATACACGTCTCCTGGAGCGGAATCATCAGGCCCTGCATCTGGTGTAATAGTAATCTGTGAGCCACAGGGACTCAGCAATCTCGCACCCTCACGATCAAGACTATTCAAGCTTATAGGTAAGGCAAGGTAAAATATGAGTGGAGCTGCAGCAAGCTACTAGCAAGTATGGTGGCTAACTTATTCGCAAAAGAGAGCGAGAAGAGGAGGCAAAGCACGAGCGAGAAGCTAGAGAACAACCTGCGCAAACATTACTCCAACACCGTGTCCACTTCCCGGACTCCACCGAGAAGAGGCCATCACGGTAACACACTCAGTTGATTCATTTTAATTAAATTAAGGTTCAAGTTATCTACAACCGGACATTAACAAATTCCCATCTGCCCATAACCGCGGGCATGGCTTTCGAAAGTTCAATCCCTGCAGGGGAGTCCCAACTTAGCCCATGACAAGCTCTCATGGTCAACGAAGGAATAGACCTCCTCCCAAGATGTTCCGATCAGACTCGGTATCTTGGTAATTCAAGACACTTCGACAGGTTAAAACAAGACCAGCAACACCGCCCGAATGTGCCGACAAATCCCAATAGGAGCTGCACATATCTCTTTCTCAGGGCACACTCAGATGAACACTACGTACAACTAAAACCAACCCTCAAGTTGCCCCGAGGTGGCGCTGCAAGTGGCTCTATTTGGACCAACACTCAGAGGAGCACTGGCCCGGGGGGGTTTAAAATAAGATGACCCTCGGGCTCCGGAAACCCAAGGGAAAAAGAGGCTAGGTGGAAAATGGTAAGACCAATGTTGGGAATTGCTGGACAAGCTTTAATCAAGGAGAAATATCAAGGGGTTCCCATTATAACCCAACCGCGTAAGGAACGCCAAAATCCGGGAACATAACACCGATATGACGGAAACTAGGGCGGCAAGAGTGGAACAAAACACTAGGCGAGAGGCCGAGCCTTCCACCCTTTACCAAGTATATAGATGCATTAAGATAACAAGGCAATATAATGATATCCCAACAAGTAAATAAAAGATTTTCCAACAAGGAACGGCCTCCAATCTTCACCTGCAACTAGCAACGCTATAAGAGGGGCTGAGCAAAGCGGTAACATAGCCAATCAACGGTTTGCTAGGACAATGGTGGGTTAGAGGTTTGACATGGCAATTTGGGAGGCTTGCAAGAAAGTGGTAGGCATCGAAGAAATGGCATAGCAAAAGAGCGAGCAAACTAGCATAGCAAAGAAGGTAGTGATTTCGAGGGTATGATCATCTTGCCTGCACAGTTGTCAGAGTTGACTGGATCCTCGAAAGCAAACTCAACGGGCTCCTCGTTAGCGAACTCGTCTCCCGGCTCTACCCAAACAAGACAAACAAGCAACAAGGATACAATCAACCAAGTGCAAACTCAAACAACACGATGCAAAGATGATATGCTATGCGGGATGCGACGCGGGATGCAAAATGCAAGATATGACAGGAAATGCATGAACCTGGCCTCAACTTGGAATTGCAAGTGTGCCACTGGAAAGATGAGATGAAATCGCTTGAAAAAGATATAAAGAACGCCGGAATCGGAGTTACGGTTTGGACATGGCAAGCGATTCAACAATGACACCGGTCTGTAATTCACAGCAAGTAGGCATCTAAATGCAATGAGATGAACATGCTACAGCACCCAAACATGACAACAAAATACATGGCAGGGATGCACACAAGATGCTTAACAAAAGTCTAGCACTAAGCTACGGCCAATTCATCCCTTAACAGGTTCAAACAAGCATGGCAAAAATGCAAATGACAAACAGATCTCAGACTTAGTGAAATTAACACTTGTCTGGAATTTCAGATCATATAGCCCTCTTCGGAGCAACAAAACAACATGCTACAGGTCCTGAACATGACAAAGAAAGACATGGCATGAAGCTACTAAACAAGCTTAACAAAAGTCCCTTAGTGACCTTGAGTCAAAAGGGATCACAAAATATACTAACAAGCACACGAACATAGCAAAAACATAATCAGTTTTCAGACTTAGAGAAAAACTGGGACATGCTGAAACATAACTCACGAAGGCATGTTTACGAGCTCGATGCACTCACCACGGTGCAAGTCATGGCAAGACAAGCATACATCCCTTAAGAAGGCACAAAATGCAAGCTAGACATGGCAAGAACAATGGCATAGCAGGCACGGATCAACTACAATAACATCGGCAAAATCGCAAACAAGTTGACGATCTGCCCAGATTTGCAACGAAGCAAAAGTAGAGCTTGATTAACTCAAGCTATGGTGCTCCATAATTGCAAACAAAGACCTGGATGGATATAGCACTACAACATAAACAAAACATCCTTACTGATCATCCTCAAAAGAGGCACGGATCACTAGGAAACAACATGAACATATGGCATCATGAGATAAACAAACCCAGGACTTAGTGAAATCACTAAGTCCCTGAAAACAGAATTAGCAAGTGCACCACTTTGCAAGCTTGCACAAGTCACCACACACATCCTAAAAATACATGGGTTCACCTCTGGAAAGATGACAAAACCCTTAACAAAACATATGAAGAACTCACGGGCATATCATGCACACATTAATCATGGCAAAAATGACAAAAGTGCTAAACGGAGTAACAGATCTGACAATTAACTCAAGTAGCCCTCTTCTAACAGCATTTTGGGCATCAAGATGAGCTCAAATGAAAATGATGCAATGGAATGAAATGATGTACTCTCTAAGATGAACATTTTGATATGCTATATGCCCAAATCGGAGCTACGGATGCAAAGTTACGTGGCCCCGAACAGAGGCACTTGGATTTGCAATTTCGGGAGTTAGCAAAAAAAACACCTCCTAGGGTTACTGTAGCTGCCTCGGATCTGGATCGGGGCCCGCCTCCCGAGGATCGCTGGATCCTCACCGGAGCTTGCCGCCGGGCTGGTCGGCGACGACGGCGGCTGGGCGGCGCGGCAGGGCAGCGGGGCGGCGCGGTGGCGGCGGAGCAGCGCGGTGGCGGCGCGGGGCGCGGCGGCTTGCTCCGGCGGCCGGCAATGGCGCTCACGGCGGCGCGGCGAGGCAAAGACGGCCGCCGGCGGCTCGGGAGCTCCTCTCCCTGGAGCCTGGCGCGGAGGGGCGGAGGGGAATGGGCCCCGCGGGCCAGAAGCGGGCCCCGCGGGCCGGCGGCGGCGGGAGGCGACGAAGTGGGCGCGGCGCCACGTGGCTTCGCGAGATTGGCCCGGGCGGATCGGGCGGACACGTCCGGCCGTCCGGATTTTTGTCCGGCGGCTGGAGGAGGAGGGGGACTAGGGTTTGATCCGGAATTTTCGAGGAGGACCTATATATAGGCATAGAGGGAGCTAGGAGAGTCCAAATAAGGTGCGGTTTTCAGCCACGCAATCGTGATCGAACGCTCTAGGACATGGATCAGAGTTTGGTGGGTTTTGGGCCAAATTGGAGGGGTGTTGGGCTGCAACACACACGAGGCCTTTTCGGTCCCTCGGTTAACCGTTGGAGTATCAAACGAAGTCCAAATGGTACGAAACTTGACAGGCGGTCTACCGGTAGTAAACCAAGGCCGCTTGGCAAGTGTCGGCCCAACCCGGAAATGTTTAATCCCCACACATGAAAGAAAGCTAGAAATGACCACCGGAGGAGAACGAAGCGCCGGAATGCAAAACGGACAACGGGGAAAATGCTCGAATGCATGAGATGAACACGTATGCAAATGCAATGCACATGATGACACGATATGAGATGCATGACAACGACAACAACACACGGAGGCAAAAACCCGAACCCGAGAAAATAAAATAACTTAACGCCGGAAATGGCAAGAGTTGGAGTACAAATAGGGAAAGTTACATCTGGGGTGTTACATGTATGTTGCACAACCGCCTGGCTTTGAAGATCCAAAACATCTTGACATGGTATACAAGCTCAGCAAGGCACTGTATGGCCTCAAACAAGCCCCTCAGGCCTGGTATGACACACTCAAATACTTCCTGAAGAGCAAAGGCTTCATACCTGGTTCCCTAGACCCCACTCTCTTCACGAAGACATATGATGGTGAACTGTTTGTGTGCCAAATATATGTGGATGACATTATCTTTGGCTGCACCAATCAGAAGTACAGTGAAGAGTTTGGATATATGATGCAAGAGCAATATCAGATGTCCATGATGGGAGAGCTGAAGTTCTTCCTCAGTCTCCAAATACGACAACAACGCAACGACATCTTCATATCTCAAGAGAAGTATCTCAAAGATTGCCTGAAGAAGTTCGGTATGCAAGACTACAAAGGCTTCACGACGCCAATGCCAGCCAAGCATCATCTGGGTCCTGACGACAATGCTAAAGAGTTCGACCAAAAGGTATACCGCTCCATGATTGGTTCTTTGCTTTATCTATGTGCTTGATTTCAAGCGACACCAAAGGAGTCGCATCACTTAGCTGTGAAGCGAATTCTTCGATATTTGGCTCACACCCCAACTCTAGGATTATGGTATCCAAAGGGCTCAGAGTTTGATCTGGTTGGATTCTCGGATGCTGATTATGCCGGTGACAAAGTGGATCGCAAATCTACATCAGGCACATGTCACTTTATGGGACGATCACTTGTATGTTGGTCTTCAAAGAAGCAGAACTGTGTATCTCTCTCCACTGCTGAATCTGAATACATTGCTGCTGGATCTTGCTGCGCTCAGCTTCTGTGGATGAAGCAAACACTCAAGGACTATGGCATTCATCTGAAGCAAGTGCCACTCTACTGCGACAACGAAAGCACCATCAAGATTACCAACAACTCAGTTCAGCACTCAAAGACAAAGCACATTGAAATTCGTCATCACTTTCTCAGAGATCATGTTGTGAAGGAAGATATTGATATCATACACGTCAACACTGAAGAGCAATTGGCAGATATCTTCACCAAGCCCTTGGATGAGAAGAGATTTTGCAAGTTATGGTGTGAGCTAAATATCCTGGAATCCTCAAATGTCCTGTGATCAGGCACACATCCTAACACTTATGCATATTGATGACTTAGATGTGCAACACACGAAGTAAAGTATATCTTCAATCAATGAAGACATACATTCTAAGTGTGAATACATTAATGTGGAATTTGACTTCCGAGCGCCACGATAATTGTGCGCCGTGTCTGGGTCTAATACTTCCTATACGGTGGGTAACGCCACCACCAAATGTTCTGTTTGAAGTGTTTCACTCATGGCATTACATTTGCTATGTCTTCACATTTGGTTTGGCTTCAATCCCAACATGTCTTCATGATTATCTTCACTATGTTGATTATATATATACACTAGTGTTCTGTCCTCTACAGCATTCACTTATAGCTATGTCTTCTTGTTGAATCTTTTGAACTAAGTGAATGTGATCAGACCCTAACCTCTCTATGATTTCTATCTCCAACTCTATCTCTCCAAATCATATGTATTCTATTGAAACCGTCGAATGTCTTCTCTGCGTCCTTGTCAGCAGAAGATACAGAGACAACCATTAAGTCCGTTTTCAATGCTCATTCCTTCACCTGAAACCCGGAGAAGTGGAAACGACCACCCGACAATCTAGGCGTGCGTGGGACGTGGAACAACCCCCGATATGTTGCATGATGGCTACGTGTTCCTCAGATGTGAATCGCCAGGGGCACCTGTGTAATAACGCAGTGCCGCCCCTGTACCTATAAATACACACCTCACAGCATTCATTATCTCTTCTCCCACTCTCGCACAAACCCTAGCGCCACCGCTAGCCCTCGAGGACGCAGGAGACGAAGCGCTTCGCTGCCGCAACCTCTCCGACGCCATCTTCACACCGACCGCGGACATCGTCTTCTCCGCCGTTGCCGTAGGTGTCCTCCGTCGCCAAGTTAGGGCACGGACGATCGAACTGCTCGGCCTCCTCTTCCACTTCGTCTAGCAGTTCTTCGTGTGGTAAATAAAACTTCCTTTTTACGGCCCCTTTGATCCTATAGCTTTATCACTTTCTACCACAAGCAGTTTCTATTCACACAAGTTGGATCTCTTTCATACTGCATCTCATAACATGCCTAGTATATTCACTTATGCTTCACAAAGTAGTTAGATTCCTCACTTGTACTGATCCGTGGATTCGTACAAATCTGGAACCAACTCCTTATCTATGAGTGAATATCTTCGCACGATGAGGTCAATGTCTTCTAAACTGATTTATCTTCAAAATCTTCTGAGAATGCATATGACCTCTTCCCCTTCCCTCGCACCTTAATGCTGTCACAGGTACATGTCCGTGGGAGAATCCTTTGGTTCTCATAGTCTGCATTCATTTGCAGAATTCTTACAGCATCACATAAATTCTCCCGAAGCCTTTGAAGCCTTTGCAACCTTTGAATGTATTGAAGCCTTTCAGTTTAAAGTTCACGGCTTCAGAGAAATCAGCAAGGAACGGTGGCAGAAAGCGTCGAGGAGAAACATCAAGAGATCTGCCCGATGACCTCTCAGAGCTGTACAAGACAGATCCTGAAGAGGATTACAATCAGCGCAAGACACGAATCCAATGGATTCGATGCTATTGGGCAGAACAGTGGTTCAAGTACAGATTTGTGACCAAGGAATATGCTGAAAAGAATGCCATCAAGCGACCATGGGGAGACATCCTCTACAAAAATCTTCAACCCAGGA
This sequence comes from Triticum dicoccoides, assembly GCF_002162155.2. NCBI lineage: Eukaryota > Viridiplantae > Streptophyta > Magnoliopsida > Poales > Poaceae > Triticum > Triticum dicoccoides. Next base: position 400,130,059 of record NC_041386.1, read on the forward strand.
CCAGAGATGAAGCCATTGAACTAGGCTTCTATCCCTGCATGGTCCGTGGACCACAGCCTGCGGATGATGACCCATCGTCCCTGCTATGGTGTCGTGACGACAATCTTTTAAGCGCAACTTCCAGTTTGCCCAGAACTCAGCAAAGCAGAACAAGAAGACTTTGGGTTTAGATTTCAACACTGGTCCTTCTGCCTCCTGTGCCGATGGAACTCGTGAAGCTAAACCCAATCTTCTTGGGCCCTTCTACAACCTTGAAGGTCTCATCACTCACATCATGGTTCAAGGGACAGCCGTGAATGAGCCTGCAGATGAAGCTGAATCAGATGAAGCACCTGCAGCGCCGAAGCCAAAGAAGCTGAAGCAGCCAAAAGCTTCAAAGCCGGCCTCTGCACCAAAAATCTCACGGGCAAAGCCACTGGCAACTGCACCTCTAAAGACAGTGTGCAGTCTGAAGATTTTTCACGCATCTCCAAGCCCCATAAGGTCAACATGCCTCTGCCACACACCGGCCAAGAGCTAACATCTGCTGCCATTCTGTGCAATGATGCCATTGATCTGTCAAGTGATGAAGATCTTATAGATGACGCTCTTGAGCAAATCATCAAGAGCAAAGAAGAAGCAGAAATCTTCAATGATCTTCCTCTCTTTGACGTAACAATCATCCACAACTTCATTGATGAGTGGTTTGACACGCCAAACATCAGCTTCGAAGATCTGCAACTACCCATTGGCCTTAGTGTTGCCTTCCATGGTGCCATTGCTTCAGAGCTAGCTCTCACTCAGCGCATCGTCGAACTGAAGCAAAAGATTGACTATGAAAATGCTCAGTTCAAGAAGCATATGGCCAAGCTCAGCGTGCAAGAGGTGAAAAACTTCAAGATTATGCTGCACGAGCTGAAAGAAGCCTTTCTCAAGAAACACGCAGAAGCTCAGGGTTCTCGGGAGCGCATGAAGAGCCTGGTTGACAAGTGTGTGCAAGGCTACAACGAAGCTAAGAAGCGCAAGGCCCTTGGGCGTCCGGGCATTGATCCCAGGATGCCTGCTAAGCAGAAGAAGAAGCCAATTGTGGCCGAACCTCTCGCACCAAGGCAGGAAGCAGATCCCATTGTCTTCCCAACCAGCATGACTGGCTCGAAGCCAAAAGCCCGGTCAACCGCTTCAGAGCTGAAGAAGACAAGGACTGCTGAGGCTGAAGCCAGGAAGAGGAAACATCCTGAAGCCTCTCCTACTGCCCCCTCCAAGAAGAAGAGGAAGACCAAGAAAGAACGGGCTGCTCCCACAGAGCCTTTGATTGTTGAACCCATTTCCATGGTTAGTCCTGACGCTGAATGCAAACTGACAATCCATGAGCCTGCTTTCATAGAGGCTCATGAAGCTGAAGACTTTCCAGCAGCTGATCCCATCGCTGCTGAAGACATTGGTCACCTTGACCATGTTGAAGATGATGCAGTCCTTCCTCAGCTCGAACACCAACAGGTATCATCGCCTGTGCTAACAACAGCGAACTCATCAGCATTGGTCGTCCTCTGACGCCAATTGCTCAAGATGCTTCATGGCCTGATCGCCCACAAGAGGAAGAAGACTTTGAGGCCTAGCCAACTCCAACTAGACAGGCGTCGCCTGCGTTGCACAGGCTTCGCAAAGGACCAAGGCCTCCAGTCTCTGCGTCTGAAGCTGAAGCTGCTGAAGACATTCCGGCTGCATCAGTCGATGAAGAAGAAGTCCCACAAGCTGCTACTCCCCTGTCCCACCAAGAAGAGGTTCTCGAGGAGAACGTGATTGTGACCGACCTTCCAGCTCATCAAGTGGAGGTTGAAAATATTGAGGCTGCCACCACCAACACCAATGAAGCCACTGACGTTGTCATGGCTGAAGCTAATGTGGAGCCCTCACCAACAAAAGCACCAGAAGTCAGCGAAGCCACTGATCCCACTGCTTCTGTTCCTGCGCCTGCTGCCGGTCCTCAGTTCGACTATCATGTTGAGCACAGGCCTCAGGTACAGAAGCCCATCCCAAGATTTTCCAGGTTCCCAGGTCCTGCATTAGCACCTGGATCCTTCAATATCAATGGCTTTAGAGCAGACAACACATTCTTCAATAGCTCTAGGAACCCCTAATCAAGGGAAAGAATATCATCTGATCGGTTCTGGAGCTATCCGCAGCGAAGCTATTACTCCTGCATTCTATACAATCAAGGTCACTTCTTCCCACACAAGCGTCTTGACATTGAAGCAATAGCTGGTCTGCCCTATCTGGAAGAAGCTCTGGATTGCTTCAAAGAGGTTGGATTGCTGCCGTTCGTCACTGACCAAGAGCATTGGAATGAAGAGTTGCTGCTCTAATTCTATGCCACACTTCACATCCGCGGGTATAACAGAGATCCGAAGACTTGGGTCCTGGAGTGGATGATAGGAAAGGTTCATCACGAAGCCAAAGCCTTTAACATCATTGATCTCACTAGTCTCCACATGCCAAGCTGGAAGGTGCAATGAAGACTTTGGTCTTTTATATTCTTCATGTCGAATGCTTCAATGCACAGGACTTCTTCATTCGCCAACTTGCTGCATCAGGCTCTGATCTGTTTGGCTTGAAGTTCTACGTCCCATGGGTAATGCGGCTGATCAAACTTCACTCCGCTATCTCATATCAGCCATCTGCTCGCAATCATCGGATCTTTCTGCCTGATGTGGATATGTCTATTGAAGCCATCTATCCTGAGCCTGCCAAGGAACCTCTAAGTCTTCAGAAGGTAGAGCATCAAAGTTTTTCTCAGAAAATTGAAGGAGTTGAAGCAGTCACTCGTGTGTATCCTTTGGCTGGCACTACACGTGCACCGCATCCTGCTCTCACTGAAGCCACTGACAGTACAACTGCCCCACGACCCAAGAAGCGCACTCGTGTTCTCAATGATCGAGAGGTTCTTGTGACTCTTCATCAGAAACAGGATAGGCATCATGACTGGCTGAAGTGTCAAATCCAAAGCCTCTTGGTGGATGTTAATCGCATTCGCAATCTTGCCACCAAGAATGCCTTTGTTGCCCATGAAACCTCTCGACGCACATGGAAAGGGCTGACGCTGATGTGTTCTGAAGATGATCTTCAAGAGGATAGCTTCTCTAAGCGCTTCAAGTTTGACTCCACACCTCCTCGAAGGGCAGTGCTGCGACGAACTCCATCTCTTGAAGACTCTGAGTTCTCTTCCTCTGCTGCAACTGTGAATGCCAGAGTGATCGAGGATGAAGACAATGCTACTTCACCGCCACCTCCTTCAGCACGCTTCGACACTGCTCCAAGCTCTTCTGCACCACCGAACACCACCGACGACCCTGCTGCTTCACCTACTCTTCATGGGAACGAGTAGATGCTCTATGTCTTCAAACCTTTTTGGTCCTTACTGACAAAAGGGTGAGAAGCATATGAGTTTGATAGTCTTCAAGCGGGTCCATATGGGCGGGTGCTTCATATTTTGCTTCGTGTTTACAACTCTCGTTTTGATACATTTGGTTCTTTGAGTTGTAACACTTAAACTCGATGGTCGTCTGCTACTTATTTTCCACTTTGTGATGCGATGATAAATTCCGCACTTAGATCATTTTGCAGACGTCCATTTTCCATTATGCATGTCATTATCTTCACATACCTTCACATGCATAGTGGATTGTCATCATAAGTTGAAGAGGATCTCCACAAGCACAACCTGCCATGTGCATTTGCATTCCAAAAGCAAATTACTTATACGCACATCTTTAGGGGGAGCCCTTGCAACTTGTGAAGACAATTCTTTATCCTTTACAATTTCACATATTATATTCCCCGTTGAAAACTTCAACTAGTTTGTCATCAATCACCAAAAAGGGGGAGATTGTAAGTGCATCTAGTGCCACCCCTAGTTGGTTGTGGAGTATTGACGACAAACCTAGTTGAGGGACTAATGTGTTTGTCAGAATTGCAGGATAACACAGGAAGAAGTCCCTCATTGATTCGGTTTTCCTACCAGAGATGACCCCTAAAAATGTATGAAGACATTGAAGTCAAAGGTGGTATATGAAGATATTCACATTGAAGACTATGACAAGAGAAGACATCGCATGAAGCCTATGGAGCTCGAAGACTTAGATCTTTCATAGTTCTTTTTCTTCTTTGTTGATTCATAGGAACCACCATACTGTTAAGTGGGGTCCAAGAGAACCAGTTAGAATGACTGAAGTGATGCTTAACCAAAACGTATGTCTTCGAGTGAAGAGTATGAGAGCGAATCTTGTCCAGAGTCAAACAAGTCAGCTTTGCTTGTAGCCCAAGTAAAGTTGCCGTGTGAGTTTGAAATCTGACCATTGGAACATGTGTCAATTCCTTAGTGACCCAGGGTCATTTCGGACAAATCAGGTCGGGTTGCCTAGTGGCTATAAATAGCCCACCCCCTACAACCATAAATGGTTGGCTGCTCAGAGTTAGTGTACGGCTTTTGTTGTTTGAGAGCAACCCACCTCGAAGCCTTTGAGAGAGAATTCCTTGTGAGGATAAAGCCCTAACCACCCAGAGCCAAAGAGAATTAGGCATCACTTAAGTCTTCTTGTCAGTGTGATCGGAAGACTTATTACACTTGAGGATTGTGAATCCTCCAGCCGGTTAGGCGTCGTGTTCTGAGCATCCAAGAGACATTGTGGATCGCCGGTGAACGAAGTCTGTGAAGGTTTGGGAGTCTACCTTGAAGACTTACCAGAGTGATTGGGCGAGGTCTGTGTGACCTTAGCTCAAGGGGAATACGGTGAGGTGTCCTGAGCTGCGTGTTCAGGACTGGGTGTCCGGGACTGTGTGTCCTCAGGTTTAAATACCTAGCCGCCCTAACCAGACGTATAGTTGTCACAGCAACTAGAACTGGTCCAACAAATCATTGTCTTCAATGAGTCACTGGTTTCATCCTTCCCTTCTCTTTATTTACTGTTACTCCTTGTGAAGTCATTGTATGATTGCACTATCTTTTATCTTCACTGAGTGACTGCATGTTCTGTTTGGCTTCATAATATCTTCCTACTTGATCCTTACTACATTGCTGCTATTAGTCATTGTGCTTTCACTCCATTGAATATTTGACTATGGCTTGCCTAGTGTAGTCTACCTTCCGCTGTAGGGTAATAGGTTTATTTCTATTGTTTGTCTTCATAACTTCCACGTTTTGAAGACTTTCATAAAAATCGCCTATTCACCCCCCCTCTAGTCGATATAACGCACTTTCACTTCCTCCGTCACGGAAGAAGACATCAAAAAGTTGAGGGAGGCCAGATATCTGACCGCCGAGATTTTGCATCGGCTGCCTCCCAGAGGGCAGGCCGTCCCCACCCCCAAACCCAACGAGAACGTCGTGTTCGTCTCCCACTTCCTCCGAGGTCTAGGCCTTGCTCTGAATCCTTTCGTCAGGGGTTTGATGTTTTATTACAGGATAGACTTCCATGATCTAGCTCCGGACTCCTTTCTTCATATCACGACATTTATTGTCGTGTGCGAGGCCTTCCTCTGGGTTACCCCTCACTTTGGCCTATGGCTCAAGGCCTTTGAAGTAAAGCTGAAGATGATCGAGGGGCAACATGCAGTGTGTGGAGGTGCCTCAATACGCAAGATGATGGGAGCTCCATGGCCCAAAGGTTCCATCCCAGAGGTGTATGAATTGTGGCAATAGGAGTGGTTCTACATCACGGCTCCTAGAAGTGCCATGTGGGCGGCCGCCCCTGTTTTCCGCTCAGGCCCTCCACCACAACTGATGTCATGGAGAAGTAGAGGTATGAGATGGGGTCCAGCCATGGACGTGCCTATACTGCAAAGCCGCATTCGAGATCTCTTCAATGGAGATTTCAGTTTGGTTGCGGTAATACAAGTTATGCTAGTTCGTCAAGTCCAGCCTTGCAAATGCCGGCCTCTTCGCCTGTGGGAGTTCAATCCCGACGGACTGCGTGTCATTCAAATTTTTCTCGGCCTGACGCACAAGGAGATGTACAAGTCATTCTTCGGACCTCAGGTGGAGTGTTCGGAAATTACCGAGGACGTGGGCCTGAGTAGTAACCGCGCCGCCGAACAGGTAAGGCATCTTCCAGCCGAACATACTATCTCTCCCTTGTTATGAAGTTATTTCTGAGAGTTTGCTTTTTGACCAGGACTGGCTAACAAAGGCGAAGTTGATTCGGTGTTCGGACCCCCTCCCCGAGGGTTTGGAAAATCCGGTATTGGAAAAGATGCTCCAGACCGGACCGTGCCCTTGAAGGAAGATACTGTGGAGGATAATACGGGCGGACGCGGGCCCCCAACACTGCCCATTCTAACCGAGGGAGCAAGCATCTCCATGAAGGAAGACGACCAGAAGAGGAAAAGGACTACGCTCGGAGATTCGGAAGTCGAAGCTTCCAAACGGGAGAATAAGTCTCCCATAGAGGGTCCTATCTTGGGGGGCGCTGTTGCCGCACAAAGTCCGCGTGGGGATCAATTCTCCCGCGAGTCGTAAGTGACCCGAATACTTTAATAGTACAAATATGCCATCTTTTTCTTCTGAGAAAATAACCACCACATATATCTTTGCAGTTCGGGCCTTAGCCCCTCTCAAATGAGCTCGTCTTCAGGGGATCTTCTTCTAGAGATGATGGAGAGCGAAACGCCTCCTCCAGACTCCTCCGCTCCGGAAGCGGGCGACCCTGAAGTGTCGTCGCGGAGGGCCTCTCCGAGTCCGGTGAGGCCAGAAGATAATCCCAGTGACCCTCGAAGCTCCCAGTGTTCGGCTCCCGAAGAGAGCAGACAAAAGAGTCCGGCACCATCTAGTGTGCGATCAGATGTTCTGTGGGAGTTGGTGGGGCGAGCGGCCATCTCAGATGAACACCGTGTGCTGATGAATACGGTGATGGAGAGAATCTCGTCCGCCGAAAGCGGATTGCATGAAGCTTTTATGAGTCTATTGACAGGCTTTGAGGTGCGTAAAAGAATGTATGATAGTCCTGCACATGTTAGGTGTGCCCTGTGTAGATAGTAGCCCCTAAGACTCTGGTTGTCGTCAAAAACGACGATGAACAGAGGATCATATTCCCAGGTAATAACCATACTGCCTCTATGTGGAGGTGATGGAAGCTCCGGTGGCTAGCCGGACTAGTGAGTTTGCCCATTTAGAACGGCAGTTGGATGCGGCAGACGCTGACATCGAGCTTGTTAACAAAAGGCTTGAGGAGGCACAGGGTAAGTGTCATTATCTGGTAAACGCCACATAGGAAGAGCAGCATAATGCTAGTATCTTTAATATGTTGTGACTGCAGATGGAGCTGCCACTGTTGAAGCCTTGCGGGCAGAACTTGCCCGAGCCAAGGAACAAGCGAGGTTGGGTAATGCGGCTGCTTTGAAGGCGGCCGAAGAGTTGCGAGCCGAGAAGTCTGCGCATGGCGAGAGCCGAGACAAGATGGCCAAGATGGCCATAGAATTAAAAGCCGCCGCCGACCGTTGCCTGGTTCTTGAAAAGGAAAACCAAGCGAAGGCATCGGACCTTGAGAAGGCTGCTGCGATGAGAAAAGACCTCTCCTCTGCTATGAGGGCAAAGAAGGAGGAGCTGCGGGAAGCCGGGGATATTGTAGCTGGGAAATCCTTTATGTTGCGGAGGAAGTTAGGAGATCCACGGTATGCCCCTCTGGATCGGCTGTGGAGTTCGGAGGATGTGTATATGGATTTGGCGATGAGCGCTGCCGATGCGGCCAAGTACTTCCAGGGTCAGACGGACCGTGAAGTAGACCAGCTATTTTGGAGAAAATTCCATTCTCCCGAGCGTCCGCTTTCATTGACTGACCAATTAGCCGAATGGGCCGAACTAAATAGGTTGTCCAGACTCTCCATGAGGTCTGTTGTGGATCAGCTATGGCCGGAAAGGTCAAAACTGAATAGCTATTTCAGCTTGGTGCAGCAGTTCCTTGACATGGTGCCGCGCATTAATGCGATGAAGAGGTCGGCGTGCATAGAGGGCGCACGGATGGCCTTTGCCCGTGTTAAAGCATACTGGGTGGAGATGCATGCTACCACTGTTGCAGCGCGGGATTCGACCATAGGTCGAAGGGCTGCTAAGCACTACTTTGAAGAAGTTCTTGAGGATGCTCGTTTGATAGAGACCCAGTGCTCAAAAAATATTATGTTTGAGTGATATGTAATCTCATTGTAAGCGAAATTCTTTTATAAATTTTTATAAGGCTATTTTTATACTTTTGCCGGAAAGTAATATGATGCCTCCTGGGCGGCCGTTTATGTATACATGTGTATAACCTGAAAGATTGCAGTCGTCGGCTTCAACCCCCACGCATATAATGCAGAGGTGCTCGCAAAAAGATGCATTCACACTTAACCCAACGTCTTGGTCCTATTAAGGAGGTGATAGCGGAGCGAGCGAGGCAACTGGAGTATAATGCTTTAACACTTTCACTTAGCCATAGGAGTTTGACAGTGGGGCTACTAGATAGCCCCTGGTGGCTCTGCACTCTCCCGATCCCGGGGTGCGTACATGCCTGGCCGGAAAACGACCCTTCGTTAAGGCGGAGGAATTCTAACATTCCCATAGGTCATCGAGTGGTTGACCAGTCTCACGCTATATCATGACAATCAGTTTTCGGCTTTCTCTACTGAGGTGCTCGTCCGGATGAACCAGGGCACAATCGCAGTAGTTCTCCTGGTGCTACCTTAGCCGGTAAAGCGGAACATAAGGCACCAAAACATAGGAGCCGGGCAAACCCAACATTTGACCAAAGACAATGATTCGGAGCTGATGCATATAGGGCCAAACTCGCGACGCCAAACACTCCCTAAGGTATTCGGTCTTTGTGGTATAAACCGGGCCTAAATAATGGCCTTTGTAAGAAGCCCCTTGTGTCCAGGTATGTGCATTGTTCTGGCGTGGCCACATGCCAAGACGTCAGCATCCTTCTCAACAGTGGATATGTATCAACAAGAGACAGTAAAAAAGGTTTACGCATGGTCTTAATCTAAAAAGAATCCTTGGAGCGGGTCCCGATCGATGACCTCTACCAAGACTGGATGGACCGCATCGCCGAGCTAGTCAGGGCAGCTGGGGGCTCGCCTGCACCATCCCTCTCGCTGCCTCGTTAGCCGCCTGCTGCGGGCGATGTAGCCCAGGGAGCGCCTCTGCCACCTCCTCGTCAAGGCCTTCGCCCTTGGTCCAAGACACACGACCCCGTGGCGTGACCCACAACACCGGGCGCCCGTGCATGAATAAGAAAGTTGCCGGGAGGTACAACGGCAGAAGAAGGTACTCCAGCGCTCCCTCCACCACCACGTCAAGATCGCGCACTTCCTGCAGTGGTGGCGCACGAGCACCAAGATCAGGATCCACCTCCATGACGAGCTCCGGTGACCACAGCAGGCTGTCGCTCCTTCACCCCTGAGCTACGCAGCGTCTTCTGGCTAGGAAAGTTCAAGCCTGACCTGCCTCCACATTACGACAGCACCCCCGACCCTGTGGAGTTCCTACAGCTCTACGAGGTAATCATCGAGGCGGCCAACAATGACGAAAAGGTCATGGCGAACTAGTTCCCCATGGCCCTCAAGGATGGCGCGCGCTTGTGGCTCCTGAATCTGCCCACGGATCAATCTCCTCTTAGGAAGAGATGCGCGAGCGTTTCGTCTCCAACTTCCAGGGCACTCACAACCGCCCGCCTGCCGCGGGTGACCTGCGGCGCATCAAGCAGCAGTCAGGGGAGACCCTATAGAAGTACATTCAGTGCTTCAACAGCGTTTGCCTCAAGATCGCCAAGGTTTCTGATGAAGCCATCATCTTAGCATTCTCTGATGGCATCTGTGATGTCAAGATGAAGGAGGAGCTCGCCATCCACGAGGACATGTACACGGCTCTGGAGATGTTCAACATGGCTACCAAGTGCGCAAGAGCTTAGGAAGGGCGCCTCTCCCTCCTCGAGCTCCCGACGGCTGACCTAGAAGACAAGAAGGCCAAGGTCAAGGATGTGAAGCGCAAGGGGGCTGCCGTGCTTGCGGCTGAACCAGAGATGAAGCGCGGCTACGACCACCCAGAGTCGTCCAAGAGAAGCCGTCCATTTTGTGTCTTCCACAATGTACACAGCCACAACACCAATGACTATCAGGAGCTCAAGGCCATCTGCGACGGGTGCCTCGGTCGACGCCCTGAGCGTAACGATCGAGGCTATGGCCGCGGAGGAGGCAGAAGTGGAGGACATTGGGATGACCGCGGCCCCCGCCAGGAGTGGCATGACTAGCCTCGTGAGGATCGCTGGCAAGTCTATCCTTGCGAGGGCTCCTGGAGAGACCAGCCTCGTGAGGACCGTCCTCAGGGCAATGTCGGCCTCCCTCTGCTACCACCACCACCAAGAAGGAACGACGACCACCACCAGGATGAGGGGAATGGGGGCTTCCACGTGCCTGATGACCCACAAGTATAGGAGATCTATCATAGTCCTTTCAATAAGTAAGAGTGTCGAACCCAACGAGGAGCTGAAGGAAATGATAAGAGGTTTTAGCAAGGTATTCTCTGCAAGCACTGAAATTATAGGTAACAGATAGTTTTGTGATAAGATAATTTGTAACGAGCAACAAGTAACAAAAGTAAATATAGTGCAACAAGGTGGCCCAATCCTTTTTGTAGCAAAGGACAAGCCTAGACAAATTCTTATATAGAGAAAAGCTCTCCCGAGGACACATAGGAATTATCGTCAAGCTAGGTTTCATCACGATCATATGATTCGCATTCGGTACTTTGATAATTTGGTATGTGGGTGGACCGGTGCTTGGGTGATGTCCTTACTTGGACAAGCATCCCACTTATGATTAACCTCTATTGGAAGCATCTGCAACTAAAACATAAGTATTAAGGTAAACCTAACCATAGCATGAAACATATGGATCCAAATCAGCCCCTTACGAAGCAACACATAAACTAGGGTTTAAGCTTGTGTCACTCTAGCAACCCATCATCTACTTATTACTTCCCAATGCCTTCCTCTAGGCCCAAATAATGGTGAAGTGTCATGTAGTCGACGTTCACATAACACCACTAGAGGAGAGATAACACACATCTCATCAAAATATCGAACGAATACCAAATTCACATCACTACTAATAGCAAGACTTCTCCCATTTCCTCGGGAACAAACGTAACTACTCACAAAGCATATTCAGGTTCATAATTAGAGGGGTATTGATATGCATATAGGATCTGAACATATGATCTTCCACCAAATAAACCAACTAGCATCAACTACAAGGAGTAATCAACACTACTAGCAACCCACAGGTACCAATCCCATACTTAGAGACAATAATTGTATACAAGAGATGAACTAGTGTTTGAGAGGAGATGGTGCTGGTGAAGATGTTGATGGAGATTGACCCCCTCCCGATGAGAGGATCATTGGTGATGATGATGTCGATGATTTCGCCCTCCCGGAGGGAAGTTTCCCCGGGAGAACATCTCCGCCAGAGCCCTAGATTGATTCCGCCAAGGATCTGCCTCGTGGCGGCGGAGTCTCATCCCGAAAGCTTTCTTATGATTTTTTCCTCAAGGAAAGACTCCATATATCAAAAGATGGGCATTGGAGGGCCACCAGGGGGCCCACGAGGCAGGGGGCGCGCCCAGGGGGTAGGGTGCGCCCCCCACCCTCGTGGCCAGGGTGTGGCCCCCCTTTGGAACTTCTTGCACTCAGTATTTTTTATATATTTTGGAAATGACTTCCGTGAAGTTTCAGGACTTTTGGAGCTGTGCAGAATAGGTCTCTAATATTTGCTCCTTTTCTAGCCCACAATCCCAACTTCCGACATTCTCCCTCTTTATGTAAACCTTGTAAAATAGATATAATAGGCATACGTATTGTGACATAATGTGTAATAACAGCCCATACTGCAATGAATATCGATATAAAAGCATGATGCAAAATGGACGTATCAACTCCCCCAAGCTTAGACCTCGCTTGTCCACAAGCGAAAGGCGAAATCGAAAAATATGTCCACATGTTTAAAGATAGAGGTGTCGATAAAAATAAAATACGAACATGAGGGTATCATGATCATTCTTAGAACAACAACTTATATAATTCTTATCATATGATCTCTTATGCTAGAGTAACAATTCAATCACAATTTCAAGTATGAATCATAAACTTCATTGAAAACTAACAAACTATAATCTCAGTCATTGGAGCAATTGCAATTTATCATAACATAGGAATAGCAAGAACAGATTCATGATAGCAACTTTGTGAGAAAATACCACTCACCACAAAGCATTGCATGGCATAAACAGATTCATGATAGCAACTTTGCCTAAATAGATTCATGATAAAAACAGAGCATGGCATAAACAGATTCATGATAGCAACTTTGCGAGCAAATACCACTCACCACAAAGCATTGCATGACAACATAAGCATACAAATAGCAAGAAGACATGTTCATGAAGCTAAACATGGCAAGATAAAGTTCATAGGATGCATGGATTACTAGCAACAACCATGGCAATATTGATTAACATGTTAACAATCTCCCAGGAACATTTTATAGCAAAAGTAGAGCAAGAAAATGACATGCTAGAGTACGCCATAATTGAAACGAGGGGAATGAATGGATAGAGAATAACCACATGTTCAAAACATCCTTACTAATGCATCTCAAAATAAGCATGGAACTCATGGTAGCATCAAGTTTACATGGCATCAATATAACAGCAGGAAAAGACAGCAAAATCCTAAGTCCCTGAAAATAGCAACATCACGGAGCCTAGTTTGCATGCTTGTGCTAGTCACCACATAGGTAAAAAAAATACAAAACTTGCACCTCTGTAAAGATGGCATGTACTAGTTCAAAACACATGTAGACCACATGCTCATATGATGCACACATCAAATGCAAAAAAAAATGACAAATCATCATGATCTGATAAGAACCAGCAACTAACATTTTATAGCACTCTTGCAACAATGAAAATGGCATCATAATGAACAGTAACATCCATGTAAATGCTTCTAACATGAAGAGCTCAACGAAGCGAACATTTCGACATATCATATGCATGATTTGGAACTATGGTCATGGAGATATGATGAGATGAAGGAGACATAAAATATTAGGGAAAAATGACTTAGACGAAAATCAACCTCTCAGGAAAGTCAACGGGCAGATGAAGAGGTCCGGGACGGAGGGAACCGGGACGCGGTGGTGTTTGGTTGGATGGCACGGTGGACCTCATCCACCCTGGGTGGATCTGACCAGAACGAGCTCTGGCGAGGGGTACCGGCGACGGGAAGCGGCAGCGGCCGGCAGGCACGGCGTGCATGCGGCGACTGAGTGGCGACCCGAGGCGGCGGCGTGGTGGCGGGGTAGGGCGCAGCAGCGGGTGGCGGTGAGGTGCGCGGCCGGACGGTGAGGTAGCGCGGTTGGTCTGGCCGGCGGGCGGCGAGGGCGGCGGGCGGTGAGGCGCGGGAGGAGGTGGCGGCGCGGCGGCGCATTGGCGAAGCCGAGCAGGGCCCGGAGACGGGCCGGCGTGGTGGTGGGACGGCAGCGGGGTGAGGTGGCGCGTTGCAGTTGGTTAAGGAGGCGACGATGATGACGTGTCGCCCCGGGATTGTTCTGGGTGACATGGCTGAGGGCGGCGGATATGTACGGCGTGGCACGGACGCGTCCGGATGTGCGGAGGAGGAGGTTACGGTTCACCCGCGAAATTTCGGAGGGGATCACATATTTATAGGTAGAAGGAGGTGGGAGTGTCCAAATGAGGTGTGGTTGTCGCCCACACGATCGTGATCCGACGACAGAGAACATGGAGATGGTTTAGATGGGTTATTGGGATGTTTTGGAGGGGTGTTGGGATGCATCACAAAGATGCTTTAGCGGTTACCCGATTAACCATTGGGGCATCAAACGGCCTCCAAATGGAACGAAATTTGACAGGCAGTCTACCGGTGGTGTAGCAAGGCCACTTGACAAATCTCGGCCCATTCCGAGAACGTTTTTCTCCCGCTCACGAAAAGAGACAAGAGGGGTGTGCCGGGTGCATGTGGGAGTGTCGGATTGCGAAACGGACAACGGGAAAAATGATCGGATGCATGAGACAAACATGAATGCAAATGCGATGCACATGATGACATGATATGAAATGCATGACATGAACAAAAAGCAGAAAAAAGACAAAAACGCAACCATGAAGGGAAAATCATGTCGCGTCTCCGGAAAAGGCAAGAGTCGGAGTTACAAATATGGAAAGTTGTATCCTGGGCGTTACAACGCCATCCTTGGGTATCCGGCCCTGGCCAAGTTCATGGCAGTGACCCACAATGGCTAGAACGTCCTCAAGATGCTAGTGTCGGCATTCTGGGAACAGGGGTCCCCATACTTGCCTGACTGCAGCCCGCTGTGTGGGTCCACCAGTGGCCCCATACGACCCATCTTCACCAGCAAACATTCAAGACCCTCACGAGGGGCCAAGCCTTGCAAGGTGGATGATGCAAGATCTCCTCAAGGGCGGCCTCCCCAGGCTAGCTCGCGAGGGGCGAAGAGACCAGGGCAAGGGGCACCTCGTGAGGTTCCTGTGACGCAAGCCATGATGACTAGAACCAGGCGGCCGCCAGGCGGGCACCAGCACGTGCAGTGTCCTCATTTTCTCCTTGGCGCTAAATGGTCAAGCGTAGGCGAGGAGTCCCGAGGCATCATGCAAAGATTTCCATATCGGTGCAATAAGACCAAGACCAGCAGGACGGCAAGACGGAGGTCACCGTTGAGCCCAAGGCGGCGTCACCACCAGAGCATTTGGCAGGCGAAGACCACTTTTGTCAGGATAGCTTGTACTAGTTGTCTCCCTTCGAATTTGTCCATTGTGGGATCCCTTCCCGCTCAATATTTGGGAAGAGGACCACGACCTCTATAAGTAGGACTATCCACCACCAAGGGAGGCAACTGATTCAGACCCAAATCATCCCGAACCACACAAGTTCACCACGTACAAGAACACCTCCCCTTAGGAGGTTGCTCTTCCCTTGTAACTGTTCTTCCTCAGCCCAAGAGGCAATCCACCACACCACACTGGAGTAGGGTATTACACCACAACGGCGGCCCGAACCAGTATAAATCTTGTGTCTCGTGTTCTTTGGGTTCGTCGAGCTAGGCTGTGAGATCGTAGAGTGCGTGAACTAGAGAGGGGAAGAGATCTTCATGCGCATGGAGGCGTACCTCGCGGAGGTGCGCAAAATGGAGAAGCGGTTCCTGGGTCTGGAACTACAGCATGTACCTCGTGGCACCAACAAAGAGGCTGATGACATCGCCAGAAGAGGATCCAAGCGGTAGCCCCAAGAGCCTGGCATCTTCGAGGAGCGGCTCTTCAAGCCCTCGGCAGCACCTCCGCCTACAGAGCCGCTGCCATCTCAGGAGGAACTCCCCCAGCGTCCAGCCTCGGGAGCCCCCACCTGTGGCACGACCTCGGGAGCGCGCCTCCTCTTAGCACTCGACCCTCAGAAGGGGAGCTGGATCGAAGAGTTCAAGGCATACCTGACGCAAGGCACGCTCCTGGAGAAGGAGGAAGACGTGGAACGTGTGGCCCGGCATGCTACGGCGTACTGCATTCAGGATAGTAAGCTATATAGGAAGTGGCCAAATGATGTTTCTCTATGATGCATTTCCATGGAACAAGGGAAGGAGTTGCTGGCTGACATACATGGCGGAGACTGCGGGCACCACTCGTCGTTGCACACCCTGGTCGGCAAGGCTTTCCGCAGCGGGTTCTACTGGCCCACGGCCCTCAATTACACGGCCGAGCTGGTTTAATCTTGTGAGGCCTGCCAGTTCCATGCAAGCAGATACACCAGCCTTCTCAGGACCTCCAGACTATCCCGCTCTCATGGCCGTTCACGGTCTGGGGGCTGGATATCCTGGGTCTATTCCCTCGAGCGCCAGGAGGCTACCGCTACCTCTACGTCGCCATTGACAAATTCACCAAGTGGGCGAAAGTGGAAGCTGCCCGCACCATCCCGGCCGGGTCAGCAGTCAAGTTTAACAAGGTCCTCGTAAGCCGATTGGGGGTCCCTAACGACATCATCACCGACAAAGGCTCGTAGTTCACTAGCAATCTCTTCAAAACGTATTGTGCTAACCTTGGAACACAGATCTGCTACGCCTCTGTGGCACACCCTAGGAGCAACGGCCAGGCCGAACGCGCCAACGTAGAGGTCCTGAGGGGTCTCAAGACAAGCACCTTCAAGAAGAAGCTTGAGGCCTGCGGTAGGGGCTGGCATGACGAGCTCCAGTCCATGCTGTGGTCCATCCGCACCACCGCCACCAGACCGACAGGAGAGACCCCGTTCTTCCTCGTCTATGGAGCAGAAGCGGTTCTCCCACACGAGGTTAGGCATCGCTCCGCACAGGTCCTGGCATTTGATGAAACGCAGCAGGACGCCATACGGGGGATGGATCTCGTGCTAGAGGAGGAACACTGCCGAGAAGCCTTGCTCCAAGCTGCGAGGTACCAGCAGGCGCTATGGCGGTACCATAACGCAGCGTCCGCTCCAGGACGCTCGAGGTGGGTGGTCTTGTCCTGAGGCGGGTGCTCTCTAGGGAAGGGCTGCACAAGTTCTCGCTCATGTGGGAGGGCCTATTTCAGGTTGCCCACGTCTCCAGGCCTAGCGCAGCACCCCTGGAGACGCATGATGGGATCCCCATCCAGAACGTCTGGAACATCTAGCACCCCCGGAGGTTCTACCCATGATGCAAGGCCCAGTGCCTATGAAGAATCTCCGCTCGTGACACTCTCATGTAATAATGAGTGGGGCTGTACACGCCCCGGAGTCTGAGGAGTGACGCCCTCGGGCCTTGGGGGCCACCTGCCACGCCTAGTGGGAGAACTTAGGTCCACGCTGGTGACAAGACAAGAAGACTAGATTAGGTGCTGGACGCGGCTTTTTATTTGCTTTCACATGGAGGCGTACCTCACAGAGGTGCGCAAAATGGAGGAGCAGTTCCTGGGTCTGGAACTACAGCATGTACCTTGTGGCACCAACAAAGAGGCTGATGACATCGCCAGAAGAGGATCCAAGCGGCAGCGCCAAGAGCCTGGCATCTTCGAGGAGCGGCTCTTCAAGCCCTCGGTAGCACCTCCGCCTACAGAGCCGCTGCTATCTCAGGAGGAACTCCCCCAGCCTCCAGGCTCAGGAGCCCCCACCTGCGGCCCAACCTTGGGAGCGCGCCTCCTCTTAGCACTCGAGCCTCAGAAGGGGAGCTAGATCGAAGAGTTCAAGGCATACCTGACGCAAGGCACGCTGCCGGAGAAGGAGGAAGACGCGGAACATGTGGCCCGGCATGCTACGGCGTACTGCATTCAGGACAGTGAGCTATACAGGAAGTGGCCAAATGATGTTTCTCTATGATGCATTTCCAGGGAACAAGGGAAGGAGTTGCTGGCTGACATACAATGCGGAGACTGCGGGCACCACTCGTTGTTGCGCACCCTGGTCGGCAAGGCTTTCCACAGCGGGTTCTACTGGCCCATGGCCCTCAATGACACGGCCGAGCTGGTGAAATCTTGTGAGGCCTGCCAGTTCCACGCCAAGAAGATACATTAGCCTGCTCAGGACCTCCAGACTATCCCGCTCTCATGGCCGTTCATGGTCTGGGGGCTGGATATCCTGGGTCCATTCCCTCGAGCTCCAGGAGGCTACCGCTACCTCTACGTCGCCATTGACAAATTGAGCAAGTGGGCGAAAGTCGAAGCTGCCCACACCATCCCAGCCGGGTCAGCAGTCAAGATTATCAAGGGCCTCGTAAGCCGATTGGGGGTCCCTAACCACATCATCACCGACAAAGGCTCGTAGTTCACTAGCAATCTCTTAAAAATGTATTGTGCTAACCATGGAACACAGATCTGCTACGCCTCTGTGGCGCACCCCAGGAGCAACGGCCAGGCCAGACGCGCCAACGCGGAGGTCCTGAAGGGTCTCAAGACAAGCACCTTCAAGAAGAAGCTTGAGGCCTATGGTAGGGGCTGGCACGACGAGCTCCAGTCCATGCTGTGGTCCATCCGCACCACCGCCACCAGGCCGACAGGCGAGACCCGGTTCCTCCTGGTATACGGAGCAGAATCGGTTCTCGCACACGAGGTCAAGCATCGCTCCGCACGAGTCTTGGCATTTGATAAAATGCGGCAGGACGCCATGCGGGGGATGGATCTCGTGCTGGGGGAGGAACGCCGCCGAGAAGCCTTGCTCCAAGCTGCGAGGTACCAGCAGGCGCTATGGCGGTACCACTACCACAGCGTCCGCTCCAGGACGCTCGAGGTGGGTGGTCTTGTCCTGAGGTGGGTGCTCTCTAGGGAAGGGCTGCACAAGCTCTCGCTCATGTGGGAGGGCCTATTTCAGGTCGCCGACGTCTCCAGGCCTGGCGCAGCACCCCTGGAGACGCAGGATGGGATCCCCATCCAGAACGTCTGGAAACATCCAGCACCTCCGGAGGTTCTACCCATGATGCAAGGCCCAGTGCCTGTGAAGAATCTCCGCTCGTGACACTCTCATGTAATAATGAGTGGGGTTGTACACGCCCCAGAGTCTGAGGAGTGCCGCCCTCGGGCCTCAGGGGCTACCTCCCACGCCTAGTGGCAGAACTTTGGTCCACGCTGGTGACAAGACAAGAAGACTAGATTAGGTGCTGGAACCGGCTTTTTATTTGCGTTCCGCGGTTGGTCGCCCTTTCTTTTAAGTGAGAGTTTGATTTCTGGTGTTCCTTGCTAGCCTAGTTTCTTTGTCCTTGTTGCCTCCCTTTCTTCCCTCGGGTCCTCATTTTTTACCCGTTCTCTCCCTCGCATGCCTCGCGAGGGGGCTGGGCAGGCGCCCTTGTGAGCGTTTTCACTTTCTTGTCTTTCTCAAGGAACCCTCGCTTGAGCTCACAAGCTAGCGCGCCCTTCTCAGTCCATGCCCCCCAGGTACCGTGACATGAAGCACAGGGTTACAACCGGCAATGCCTACGATCAGGGTCTGGAAGAATAAGGATTTCCTGGCAAATTTTTGTAGTTCTCAGGCGCCCCCGAGCATAGGAGACCTCGTCAGGCATTGGGGAACGCGCGTCTCACAAGGCGGAATCTACTCCAGGCGCATCAAGCTAAGTAATTCTATGCACATACATAAACATGATATCGTAGCACAACACAGGATGATAAACATAGCACTGCCACTTAGAAAACATAATTGTCGCATGCCCTAGCAGGGCCCCATACTTGTCTCTCTCTAATGCAGGAAGGGATGGGCGATGGGGGCTCCGTCTCCCCACCCATTTATAACCAAGGGGAGGCCAACCGCTGGCCTCCACGATCTAAGGTAATAATGACATATTTTTGCACGCAGCAGGGACTCGTCAAGTCGGGCGGTTGCCGAGACGACATGGGGAAGCAGAGACGCCCACGTCCAACCAATCGCCGCACGTCAAGCGGGGCCGCAGGCTTTTGGGGCCCGCGGCGCTCTGCTCTTGCACCTTTAGCTTCGCCTCAAAGCCAAGCCCGAGCTCGCCTTGGGCCCGGGGGCTATTGTCGACGTTCTGGGAACAGGGGTCCACAGACTTGCCTGCCTGCGACCCGCAGCATGGCTCCACCAGTGGCCCCGTACGGCCCATCTTCACCAGCCAACATTCAAGACCCTTGCGAGGGGCCAAGCCTCGCAAGGTGGATGATTCAAGACCTCCTCAAGGGCGGCCTTACCAGGCTGGCTCGCGAGGGGCAGAGAGACCAAGGCGAGGGGCACCTTGCGAGGTTCCTGTGACGCAAGCCATGATGACCGGAACAAGGCAGGCACCAGCGCATGCAGTGTCCTCGTTTTCTCTTTGGTGCTAAAGGGGCAAGCGCAGGCGAGGAGTCCCGAGGCATTAGGCAAAGGTTTCCATATCGGTGTAAGAAGATCAATACCAGCATGACGACAAGAAGGAGCTCACCGTGGAGCCCAAGGCGGCGTCACCACCAGAGCCTTTGGCAGGCGAAGACCACTTTTGTCAGGATAGCTGGTACTAGTTGTCTCCCTTTGAATTTAGCCGTTGTGGGATCCCTTCCCGCTCAATATTTGGGAAGAGGACCAGGGGCTCTATAAGTAGGACTAGCCACCACCAAGGGAGGCAACTGATTCAGACCCAGATCAGTGCCACAAACGACATAACTACGAAAAAAATACACTTCCATGATGATACGTATTTGTCACAGTAGGTCATGTTTTCTGTCATGCATCTACATCCATGACGATTTTAGGACAGAATCAAGGTAGTCATACCTGTGATGTCGTACAAGTGTTCCATGACATTACCAAAATTATTATCACGGAAGTGTCCACTTCCATGATGATAAATCACGCGTCATAGAAGTGCTTTCGTCAAGGGTGACTGACACGTGGCATTGACCGTAACGGGTCGCCGTTAAGCTATCTGGTCTGGTTTTGGATCTGATAACCCGTTAACAGCTTGGACCAATGGGGAGTTTCCACGTGTAAAATTCTCATTGGCCAGAGGAGACACGTGTTGGCTCCTTGGTGGGCTAGGTCGTTCGTCCATTGGACAGGAGGCGCCTATGATATATCGACACATGGCACGGCCCAACAGTGGCCCATTCTGGTGAAAAAGGCCGTCCCAGTAAGTATTTTCAGGCCAGCCCATATAGGGCCTACTTGTCTCAGGTCCATTTAAGCCCACGGCCCATACGAGATGTGCCAATTCGGCCCGTCAACGGCCCTTTAACGATTTGACACCATTGCAGCCCATCGTCAGTTCAAGCCCGTTAACAACCCCCTATATATTTGGGCTCAATATCGGTCCGATGTGGTTTCGGCCTGTTAACAGCGCATTCAAGGGATCGCCCAATTTTCAAGATGTACATCTTTCGGCCTTTTAGCGACCCATTTAAGTGTTGGGCCAATTTCTGGCCGGGTGTGTCTTTCAGCCTGTTTGACGGCCCATAAGTGAGTTGGGCCATTTGTGGTCAGACCTGAGTTTTGTCCTTTTAACGACCCATGCTCTTCATGGTCCAATACCAGCTCGGTTTCTCTTTCGGCCTGCTAACGGCCCACACCACAGTTGGGCCATTTACAGTACGACTTGACTTTCGGCCTCTTCGCGGCCCATGCTCTTCATGATCCAATACATGCCTTCTGTCTCTTTCGGCCTCCTAAAGGCCCATAGTATAGTTGGGCCATATGTAGCCCGACCTAGTATCATCCTATTAACGACCCATGAAATCAAATGGGCCTGCCTGTTTCCCGCTTTGATGTCGGCCTATTAACGGCCCGGGGGGTAAGAGGGCCGACCATTAACTTTTGGCCTGGTAACGGCCCATTAACTTAATGGGCCCACTAAAGTTTGTACATGTCTTTAAGCCCAATTAGATAATTTGAGCCCATTACGACAAGCAATTATGCACAGGACCAAAACCGATCAAGCAAAGGAACGGCATACAGGGAAAAATGTTGCACATCCAGCATATATTACAAGAAATTACATCCACAGGGCAATCAAAGATTGATACCAGTGCAAATAAATCAACATAACCTAACGATCTAGAACATCACAATCTACAACCTCAGCGCGGATGATGCCCATAAGCATGTGGGCAAGTTCTTGCTGCTTTGCTACACTGTCTCTCAAAACATTGATTGGTTGTTGTTGCGCATGAATGTGCACCTCTGATTCCTCCACCTTTCCATCATCGCTTCAGCCATTAATTGATTCACAAACATACATTTTTTGGTTGCATTCGAGATAGGGGAAACTGAAGAGTTTTAGATGGCGATTTTGGCAGGCTTGTATTATTGATAGTGGAGAGTATCTCGACAACTGCATCATAACATAAATTAGGAGGGGAACTGAACAGATTAATCAAGGGTTATTTCCACATTACCTGGCCTAGATTTATAGGAAAGAACAATGGGGTTGCCTTGCTGTTTTCAGAGTTTGTCTTCTTATCTTCAGCAGCCTGCACCGAATTAACACACTAGCATTGTTATCATTGGCCAGGTCAGATAATAGGAAAGCAACATTGACAAAACGAATGTTTGGGCATCCAGACCACACCAGCCTACACCAAATTAACACAATATGGCACGGCTATCATCAGCCAGGTAAGGTAATACTAAAAAAACATTCAAACAATGAATGGATGGGCAACCAGAGAAGCACAAAAATTCAGTAATGTGCATCATATGAGATAGTACACTCATGCAACTCAATACGCAAAACTACCAGGCAGTTTTCCTTACAAAAATCAACATTGTCGCCTTTAACATTTTGCTACAACTAATTTTAGATCAGACAAAGGCTAGATTCACACCGATTAACAAAATATAGTGAAATACAAAAGGTACTTACATCAACATTGGAGCTTAGAGAATTGCCGCAGGATACTTTCCTTGAATACAGTCCCAATGGAGGAAGTCTTCTTTTAGAATACCTTATTTTGTAAAAGAGAGATGGGTAAGAAACATGTAGAAAATATGATCAGAATGCTATAAAATTTCATGATGCGAGGATACGCACACGCTTCTTAGAATGGAGTTGACATATTTTTGCTAGATTGGAGCGGAATCTGCTTATTATTAGTGTGATTTTGGTTTCTCTGTGCTGGAGTACTATCTATGAAAACTGGAGTTTGTTTATTATCTCCTGGCGTTTGGATATTTTGCAAAGACCTGGTTTGTAACCCTTCAGATTCTAACATAGCCGTCTTACCATTGCATGCCTTATATTGAAGAATGGTGCTTCAATTATAAAACATGCTACAGCAGAGATGGAATAGGTATTGAAGAATAGAGGGTGCGACCTATCTGGCGGCTCGGTGAAGTAGGCAGCTCCAGCTGCCGAGTCGGTGAGGCCGACGCGTTTGCGGTGGCTACCGGTGGCAGGGAAGCAGAGATGTCGCGATGGTCGACGGCTACGGGGAAGCAGCACCGGGGCTCTGGACGGATCCAAAGTTGGAGCCGCTCTGGCATCATGAACAATGGCGGGGGTGAATCGGCACCAGTACGTTTCACGCGGCTGTCGTCGAGGCAACTCCGGCATCACCGAGTAAGAGGTAGATGGCCTAGTGCACGACGGAAAATGGATAGCGTCTCCGGGATTAGAGAGGAGGGCGGCCTGTGAATTTGGTGCGGTGGGGGTCACCATGGAGGAGGGCCCGAGGTTTCACGGCTTGGGAGAAGGGAGCTTCCGGGAGAAGGTGGTTTGGCGCCCACGAGGTATGAATGGGGAATTGGGAGGGGGAACCATGTCTTACGGACACATTTGTCTGAAATGTGGGGGGGAGAGTTATAGTTCTACCCCCGCCTATAGGCTTCTCGGCTTGGGTCTGCGTAAGGAGGGTTGGGGATAGTAGAGTAACTTTGCTTCTCCCAAATAGTGGGCGCGAGCGATTTCGGCGAGGAGGGCATGTTTTTGAATATAGTGGGCATGAGCGATTTTGGACGAGGAGGGCGTGTTTTGAAATATAGTGGGCGCGAGATATTTCGTGGGAGGAGAGCATGTTTTGAAATATAGTGGGCGCGACCGATTTCGGGCGAGGAGGGTGTGTTTTGAAACAATGGGCGCGAGCTATTTCGGGCGAGGAGAGTGTGTTTTGCCGACCATGGTTTATGAATTATTCGGCACATGTCATTTCGGCCAAGGAGAAGGCGCGCTTGAATGAAGTTATGAACCTACCCTCGATGTACAACGGGCCAATTGATGCGTGTCCCACATTGGCCGGTAATTCGCATCACCCATTTATTTTCTCGGGCGAATTCCACTAAGCAGAGGTTGTTTAACGGTTCGTTCAAATTTTTGGAGAACGAGCATCCACGTCTACCTTACCAAGTCGATTTGAGTCAAATTTTGAAATATTAGCTTGGCACTTCTTTTTTAGATGGAGTGATGATGCTTGGGAGTAATGTGTTTTTACATGCTAGTTACAAACGATTTACTATATGAAAAATAGTTAACCCACTGAAAAACGAGAATCAAACCCAAAATAAAATATCCCGATTCAATGAAATAGCTCGTTCACCAGGTCAAAATAGTGAACTAAATCCAAAATTAAACACCTTAATGGAGTCGCATGTTGTACAATATTATATTACTCAATGAACATGTTGAAAGTCAAAGTAATGAATCTGTTTGATATACGCATATCTTCGTTCATGTGTGGATTGCAGACAACATGTGCTCCAATTTAAATATCTCAATGCAAGTTTATATCGAAACATGGTTTATATCAGTCTTTGATGCATAAAATGCGACCTCCCCCTCTCCTACACTCCTGCTCTCTCTCTCCCCTCTCCCTCTCCCTCTCTCTCTCTCTCTCTCTCTCTCTCTCCGACAATCTTCAATTCTGTTGCACGCATCCAACACACAAACCTTGTTGATCCCTCTCACTCTCTCTCCCGCTCTCTCTATATTTGTGTGTGTGTATGTGTGTGTGTGTGGGGGGGGGGGTCTTTCTAGTTCTCATGCATATATACTCCATCTATAGGTCTCTCTCGCACACTATGTATGATTCTCTAGGCCAAGCTAAAAATCTTGGGTGGACTCATCGTACGCACAGAAATACCTTGGCTCGTTGCACATAACTCTCTCATGCACCACTCTGTCGTCTTGGAGCTCTTCCCTCTCTCTCTCAAACACTCCAACTCTCTAGGAGACACATACACACGCATATCTCACTCGCACTCGATAGACCCATCTAAAACTCTATATATCTCAATTGTTCTCTCTCCATCTCACACGCACACACAAACAATCTCATTCCTAGCCAAGTATGATGGTCTCTCACTCAATTGTAGGCACACGCAGTCCCCCCTATATGTAAATGACTAGCTAATCTTAGTCTCTATCAAAAACACGTGCATGGTCTATCTCATTTTCTCTCGGGGCATCTTTCTATCACGCACGGACCTCCCTTGATCTCCCACCCATACAGTCCACTCACGATATCGATGGGATCTCTCTATCACAAACACACCCTCTCTCCCTCCCCATGCGTCCATGTTCTCCACGCGTCCCTCTCGACCTTTGTTCCTTGTAGGCCAAACCTCTATTGGACATGTGCTATAGGGGTGTCTCTCTATGTTGCAAACAATCACACACTAGCTATCTTCGTGTATCTCCTCACCTCGCTTTTCTATCTCGGAAATGCATGTGTGATATGTTTGCATAACAAACAAAAACACACACTCTCTCTCTAATTTATCGTTTGTTGTCTCTTTCTCTTTCACACACATACTCTTTTTGCACACTCACTCATTCTCCTACACTCGCACTTCATATCTCTCAACTTAGGCACTCTCTTTGCTCCATAGCATATAGATTTGTTGAAAAGTCAAACATCACAAAGTTTGACCATATACGTGGAGAAAAACATTTACATCTAGAGAGGCGAACATATACCATTAGATTCATCATGAGATGTAGTTTCGTATGACGTATCTTTGGTATTGTAGATATAAATAACATTTGCGTAAACCGGGTCAAAGTTTCCAAAGTTCGACTTCTAAAAAAGTTACATGCACTGCATTATCGAGCACATGGAATATCTCTTTCCCCCTCTCAGCTATCTGACACACCACTCAGCCTTATCGGGGCTCCTCTATCTCTCTCAAACTTTATATCTCCCTAGTTCACACATACACATGTCTCTCTCGCGCTACATATACCCATCTAACACTCTCCACCCTTGTTCTCTCTGTATGTGACACGCACTCCCCTAAGTACCATAATTCCTCACTCCATCATAGGAGCTCGCACTCCCCCTAAGTATGATTATCTCTCACTAGCCACCAGGAACACACGTATTGTCTCCTTCCATCCATATGTCTATCCCGATATCTCTTGGGGTATCTTCTATCACGCACACACCTTGTCACTCGATGCCCCACCCATGTAGTGCCATCACAATCACTAAGGGATCTCTCTATGACAAACATACACTCTCTCCTCCCTATGTCTGAATTTTCTCCATACGTCTCTCTTGACCTCTCTCCCTTGTTTGTTAGATCCCTCTTGGCCATGTGCTAGGGGTCTTTCTCTCTTGGTTGAAAACAACCACACACTATCTCCTCACCTTGCTTCCGCTGTCGAAGATGCGTGTGTGATATGATCGCATAAGACACAAACGCTTTTCCTCTACTTTTATCATGTGTTGTCCATGTCTCTTTCACACACGCACAAACACTTTTTTCAGTCACTCTTTCTATTTCACACACACTCTCTCCAGTTACATACTCTCTCACGTCCATAAGCATATGGATGTTTTGAAAAGTCAAACCTCAGAAAAGTTGGACCAAGTATATGTTGAGAAAAACATTTACATCTAGAACGATCATTAGATTCATCACAACATGTACTTACTTCATACTACCATTTATTTTTGGTACTGTAGATATAAGTAATTTCTGTATAAACTTGGTCAAAGTTTCAAAATTTTATCTTTAAAAAATGTTGGCACTACATTATCGAACAGAGGGAGTAGCTCTTTCTCTCTCTCTCTCTCTCTCTCTCTCTCTCTCTCTCTACTATCTCTCACGGGCCTCCCCTCTAACTCGAACTCTCTATACCGACGGATTATACGCTCACTATGTCAACATATAGCTCCGTATATTGTTTAGTTGACCGGAAAACCAGTCCACATGCTGCCTTGTCAGCTCATGTTCTCTATCTTTGTGTGCTGGCCCATGTGGCAGTGGGTGAAAATAAGTAAACTAGAAGCCCATCTGACACGCGGTGAAGTAAACAAAGTTGAAACCACTCAGGGTAGCACCCCGCACGCTAGTAAATTGAGGGCACACTTCTTCCGCATGAAGGACGCACTCGCGCACAATTCACCACTACGTGGCGGCATGCACAGAAGGACGCACTTGCGCACACCCAGCAGGCCAGCACTCGTGTACACCGGCGTCGCCGCTGGTTGAGATGGCCGGTGAGGCAGCCAACAAGCGGAGGCGTCTCGAGGAAAAACCACATCCGGTGAGCCTGGACATCATCAGCAGCCTCCCCGATGACATGCTTCTCATCATCATCAGCCTCCTCCCCACCAAATTTGCCGTGCGGACCGCCTTGCTCTCCCACCGGTGCCGCCCCCTCTGGCGCCGCGTCCCCCACAACCTCCCCATCGACAGCTGCCTCTGCGATGGGGATTGCAAATGCATGGCCGCAGTCTCCAAGATCCTTCCATCGAACCCAGGGCCAGCCAGACGCCTTGACACCTGCATCTTTAGTACCAACTGCAAGGTCCAAGCCAAGTTCGACGAGTGGTTCTTATCCCCCATCCTAGATCAGCTCGAGGAGCTCAGCTTTGATGCTGGACGATGTTGCTATCTACCGCCGTCTGCGCTCTGCCTCACGCCAACGCTGCGCCGCTCCAGCTTCAGCTACTGCTATCTTCCCCAGATTAATGTCGTGCCCACCCTTCTTCGCCCTCAACTTAAGGAGCTTGACCTCTTCGACGTTGTCATCTCGAAGAAGGCTATGGAGCACCTGCTCCACAGTTGTACTGCGCTCGAGTACCTTCGTCCTAAGTAGATCCACGGGTTCATTAGCCTCCACAACACCTCGACGAATCTCCGATGTATTTACGTGTCTTGGTGGCCCCGCAACAAGACATCAATTGGCAAGAGATCACTCTAGCTGTTCCACGTTATGGTCATTGAGTATGCGCTTTTCCTTGAGAGATTGCTTGTATCTGATCTAGAAGGTGCATCTATAGCCATCATTTATAGTCACTCATACAATAGTGTGAGCTATAAGGTTGGCTATTACACTAGTACTTGTTTCTGTCTTCTCTCTTTCTCTTTCTTCATATTTATTGTATTTTCCTAGCAATGCGCATATATCTAGGCTCTTGCATGAGAGCCCACTCATTACTTTTTCATATCTCTCTCCTCCACATAGGCAAAAGTTCCGTGTAAGCGGGCTATAAGCGCACTATTGTACTTGCTCTACTATTAAGACTAGTCATAGTGGGGAGTAACTTAGAGTAGTAACATGCATATGTTACTAGTCTATGTTCCTACCTCCACAGTGGGTACTAACATCTATATTGTGTCATGCATCACTTCATTTATTAGGTTGTAGACACATCTTTCCTTGATATGTGTGATGTTATAGTAACTAGCTATGTTACCACATGCCTCTCTTTCTTCATTAATTACATACCACATCATCTATTTTGCCTAGATAAGTGTGATGTTACCACCTATGTTACTCCGATTGTGGGTAGTCTAACCATGATATTAGGTTGTGCACCGTGACCAAGATGAAGGGGAAAGCGAGAGAACTTAACGTCCTTTTTCTAATTAATAGGATTACACGCAATGAACTAACCACTACATGTCATGTTTGGTAGTCTCAAGTGATTGAAAGCATGGACGGCTCACATCTCTCATTGGTTGATATGTCATGAAAAAAGAAACAAGAAGGGAGTTAATGTACCATGCCTAAGTGTTTTTGGATTATTTGGTTTTTGTAAGGTGACTCACATAACATTTTTGGTTACATGCATTACCATTTTATTAGTTAAATCAAAGGTCAAAACTTGGCGCAAAATGCAAAGGGGACCAATAAAGCAGTAAACATCAAATTTCTCTCGTTTGGCCACAACTAGAGGTCTGGTAAGATGACTATACTGCACCGGCACGAAGGGGGACGGAACTTCATTGATGTACTGCACCTGCGTTTGGATCAATGACACGAGGGCCCAACAGGTGTTTGGCCCACCTGTCATACAGCCAAAGGCAGGTGCAGTAGAAGGCCGCGGAGTAGATGGCCAATACACACGTGAATGCAACGCAGTCTGCACTTCTCATATAAAGGCTCCCCGCCAGTCCAATCTACGAAATCCTACGCACCTATGCACCCTAACCAAGGGCAAGAGTGATCACTCCAATCACAAGATCAACTGACTAGAAGCTAGACCCATGGAGGCGATGAGCGCGAGCATCAGCCGGCTGTGCTAGATGGTCCACGACGCCGACCTACGCCCCGGCACCGAGGAACGTGTACAGGTCGTGCTCAAGGCCACTAGGGCGAGAGGCTACTTGGACGACAGCTTTGTCTCCTTGTTTGACGAGATCCTCGTCGGCTTCCTCGACATGTTCATCGTCGTCAAGAAGCTCGCAGATGACCTTGACGTACGGCTCCATCCCACCCGCCTAGGCTTTGTGATGCCCGCCACCCTCCATGGCCTCTATGGTGAAAACCTCCTCGACGCACTGGTGGCCCTGCGACTGCCCGCCATCGCGCCGGAGAATGTCCACCTCGAGGTCGCACTCGTTGCGCAGCGCGTGGCGCAACAAGACACCATCGACATAATCACCCATGTTTAT
Organism: Triticum dicoccoides; assembly: GCF_002162155.2. NCBI lineage: Eukaryota > Viridiplantae > Streptophyta > Magnoliopsida > Poales > Poaceae > Triticum > Triticum dicoccoides. The sequence continues at coordinate 400,159,392 of NC_041386.1, forward strand.
GCGCAAATCGTCCATAAGGACTACTACGTGCGAGAGGAGGACGATTGGTCGCTGGCCTTCTTGACCCACAGGGCAACCTTGGATGGCATTGTTCAGAAGCACGTTGAGCTCGCCGCCAACGCCGCTGCTCGTCACACGTCGGTTGGTGACCCCGCGCACTAGGGCGTGAGGACGTCGTTGATGGATCCGTATGTATCTTTATCTTTCCGTCAAATCCTTGTAGTAGCATATGGTACTACTAGTAATTATCTTACCTTCCGCATCAACTTCATAATTTTCGTACGTACTCCATGCAAGAACCGCGCCAGAACCAAACTTCTCATTACTCTAGGGAAAATCGTTATTTCTATCTATCGGTCACGCCATGGAACAGAACCAAATTTTACAAGTTACAAGTTCAAAAGGAAAAGCTCGATGTGTTTGCGTCGCACCCCCATACGGTTGGTCCGATACACTGCTCAATGGGGAATGTGTGCTATGTTGCATTTTCACTTACAAGTGGGACCGTAGTTGAGCAAACCGACTATCGGCAAACCCCCATCACACCCACCGCACGATGGCTGAGAAAATAGGAGGGAGAACAGATGGCTTTAGCACAGACTCCAAGAAAACTGGTGTCGGATGGGACTTGTGTGGGTGGCGTGTGCCGTACTGCTAGACGTCAATGCTAGTTATGGCCCATGCCACCCCACTATATGGAGCCTAAATCGAGGTACTAGTTACGTAAAACAAATTTCCTAGAGTCCTTGCTCAGCCCTCCTCTATCTCTTCTCAGCCAGCCAGCTGACATGCGGAGCCCATCGTTTGTTTCCTCACATGCTGTCCCACATGTCAGTGAAAATGCAAGAGGACCCATTAAACCTGCACATCTTTCACCTCGACGTGCTGGTGATGAAAAACAAATCCAATAAAGATCTTCGGTGGCTGCTTTTGGATTTACTCAAGAGTAGTAAGATCCTATTTCCAGATTAACCCAAGATGCACATCACGTGGCTTCAACTACCACTCCATTTTCTTGCATGACAGGACCTGGATGCTTGATGTCCCACGTGTCAGCAAAAGGAAGAAGAACTCAACCATATTTTTTACACATTTAGACTGGAGGAGTAGGAAACATGGCAAGCTAACTACATCATACTACGTACAAGCCCACCTCACAGAGTCATGCAATCACCATATTTCTCGGCCTCCGTTCGACACCTAGCTCTAGTTGATCTAACTAGAACTAACTATTTGTTGGCTCTATGTGATGTGGCAACATCATACTATTACGGATGATGGCTATACTACTACGCCACTAAGACTCCAAGAAGTGAGGCGAAAACCATTTACAAATTGAGTTCATGACATGCATATGCAAATGTACCATTCATTACACTACAAAAAAATACACTTCCGTGATGATACATGTTTGTCACAGTAGGTCACTTTTTTGTCATGCATGTACATCCATGACAAATTTATGATAGAATCAAGATAGTCATACCTATGCTCTCGTAGAAGTGTTCCATGACATTACCAAGATTATCATCACTGAAGTGTCCACTTCCATGACAATAAATCGCGTGTCACAGAAGTGATTACGTCAAGGGTGACCGACACGTGGCATCCACCATAACAGAACGCCGTTAAGCTATCGGGTCGGGTTTTGGATCTGATAACCCGTTAATAGCCCCGACCAATGGGGATTTTCCACGTGTAAAATCATCGTTGTCTAGAGGAAACACGTGTTGGCTCATCGTTGGGACAGATGTCATCCACTCACTGGACAGAAGGCGCCTATGATACGTCGACACGTGGCACGGCCCAATAGTGGCCCATTCCTGTGAAAAGGCCGGCCCATTTGACTTGGTCAAAAGCTGGCAGGCTGGCCCATGGAAAGCCTGTTAACGGCTTGTTCGCATATAGCCCATTTACAGCCCGCTAACCCAAGGCCCGTTACGCCCAGTAGCGTCATCTGGGCCCATTAGCGTCATCTGGGCCGTCCAACATGATTCCAGCCCGTTTTCACTTCTGGCCCATGTATAGCCCATGACGTCTTTCGGCCCATATGAGGCCCTTTGTAACTCTTGGCCCATTAGCGGCCCGTGCTGAAACTGGGCCGTAATGAACAGTGTATTACTTTACACCCATTAACGGCCCGTGGTGAAACTGGTCCGTAATGAACAGTGTATCACTTTATACCCATTAACGACCCGTTATTCCGTTGGGCCGTTTCCAGCCCAAGTTAACTTTCGGCCTTCTGAGGGCCCATTTATTCTTGGGCTCATTTGCAGCATTCGGTTACTTATGGCCCATTACTATCATTTTCTGTTTGTGGGCCAAATTCAGCCCGTCCTTATAGTCGTCCCGTTTGTGGACCGTTATTCTGTTGGGCCATTTTCATAGCATCACCAAATACGGCCTATTAACGGCCCGTTATGGTCAGCCCATAAAACATACGATTTCCCTTAAAGGCCCGTCTACGGCCCATTAAAGGCCCGTACAAGACCCATAAATGAGCCGGCGGCCCATGGATCCTACGAGACGTACAAGGACCATGGATCCTACGAGACGTAGAAGGCCCATGGATCCTACGAGACATAGAAGGCCCATGGATCCTACGAGACGTAGAAGGACCATGGATCCGACGACCCGTGAAGGGCCATGGTCGGGCGAATTGGCCCCCGTTTGAACGATATAGCATATTCAAAGAATTATCCTACTCAATACTATCACCTCTAAAAAGCCTACACTATTACAACAAAGAGATGAATGCATAGAAAGGTAGAATAATCCTACACTATACAATAAAGAAATTACAGCTGCTTCTACCCACTGGGCATTATGGTTCGGCACAGGTGATAATAAAGCATACACAAACAGCAAATTACATACACTGGGCAAATACAGCTCATACATCATGGACGCGCATCGACTTAACTCCATTTGAACTATAATCTCTTCAGAAAATAGGATTGGCTAAATTTAGATAGCACAAATTTCAGTATGCAAAATCTCCAATTCCTTCATGGTTACCTCAGTGTCTTGTTTCATTTTTTGACTCCTGCATCTAATACCTGCATGTCTAGTCTCAACTTGTTGATTATACGTTGACAATCATGTACACATTGTCTTGCCACCTCTAGTTGATGCTCGAGAACATCAGCACATTCCAATTCCAATCCATAATCATTCGGTAACGGCCATGCCACACTACTCGTAGATCTTTTTGTTGATGTCACTTCATCCTGAAATGTTTCTATAAGTACACATGACTAGGGCAAAAATATAGTTACAACAGTGAAGCGAACAAGACACTATTTTGTACTACATGGCAAAACAGGACTAACAATAATGTTACACGTCACTTTCAAAAAAATGTTACACGTCATGAAGCATAAGCAGGTGATATTTTAAAAATTATAAAAAAGATAGTTTGTGCAGCCTGCATACATAAATCCCTCTTAGCTCACCAGAGGAGCATGATGTTGGGGCCCAATCGAAAACACAGACAAGTTACAAATTTAGACAGCACGTTGCGTATAAGTAAGCAAGCAGTTGGCCATTCTGTGCCTCAATTAAAGTCTTAGGGAGCATAATGAACAACAGAGGGTTTCATACAAACACACTACAACAGGCAAAACTATGCAATCATTAGCGTAGTATAAACTAGATTGTGAGCCTCAGGCAATAATAGTTGGTTAATAGACTTCAAAGCTTAAGGCACACTTCGGCAGAGTAATTAAATGGTAAGGCCTTTAATTATGTCAACTAGTAGTGATAAAATTACCGAACATCAGGCATGATTATTTGGGCATCTCATTTACTGAGGACAAATAAAGCAATTGAAAAGAGAAAATTAACTATGCCTGAAAAAAACAAGGAATTGAACTATTGAGTTGCATACAGTGACTTACCTTAGCAGGTTGAAGAGGCTCAGCGCAGCTCCTACTTCTCGTGCAAAGCTCCTTCCTAACATCTTGTACTTGGAAATCCTCAATCTTATCTTCATTGCACCCCCTCTGCAAGGTGACACAAACTAGTTACTCGTCTCCTTGGAAGATAAATATGCATACTTTCCAGTCCGTGAACACAAAAGGATGAGATTATAACAAAACAACACCACATAATTATGTCAACTAGTTACTCGTCTCCTTGGAAGATAAATATGCATACTTTCCTAACATACTTGCCTACTGTAGTGTACATCCAAACCTTTATGTCACCTATGAGTTAGATAAGGCCCCACTACAACAACCCTTAGTGTTTAAATCGTTGACAACCTCTGTTAGAGTGTTAGGTCAAGAACAGCAAGTAATCAAAGCAAACAGTCCTAGTATGGCTAGCTGATGCAAACAAGTAATTGAACAGATGTGTGAGCAAATCTTACATATCAAGAAAAGAAGCAAAGAAGGAGGCTTAAAGACCATCACTTGACTGACCAGATTTAAGGGGAATTTAAACATCATGTGCAACATATGAACTAACAGAAATATTGCATATTCCAGATTCTAGAATGGAATGCACATGTATTAGGTTATGCCATGTATGATGATGCCTAAATGTACAGATAGCAGGCAGGAGTGATTCATCATTGCACGCACAATTGAATTGCAGGTTAAGGCCAGTTCGATTCCGCCTTTTCAGGGCATATTGTCAAAATAAGCCATAAAAGATGTAAATAAGTCATTTTTGAGTTATGGGCTTGGGCTTAACTAATTTCGCTTTGGAGGGGGTGTTTTGGGTAGAACCTCACTAAAAATTGAAGGGAAGGTGAATAGTGAAATGGCTCTGTTGTCTGCCTATATTACACTCAAAATACAACTGCTGATGCCTGTGTCACACCTGACCCTCAAGTAAAAACAAACACGCAAGCATTCATTGCCCTTCCCGCTTGCATATCCTCTCCCCTTTCCCTCTACCTCGATCCCCTACCAGCAGCACTAGGGTTCCTCCAGCGAGCCGTCGCCACTGGTCCCATATGGCCTTGTCCTCGACGATGCTATGTCCAGCTTGGCTACATGGCCGGCGAGTAGGGGCAAATCTCCCTTGCTTCTTCTCCCTTTGGCGCCGCCCCTCATTCTCATGGTCTCTAGCAACTGCTCCACTGTGGTTCGTCCAACGCATTACTCCGGTGGGCGCTGCATAACTACGGCTGATGCCACACTGCGGCAGAAGGCACCTTATTCCCCCTCCCCTCCTCCCAGGCCATGGCCTTGAGGTGCTGTTGAAGGATGAGCTCATCCAACAAGGTGGGGATCTCCTCTGATTTTTTTTGCCAAATTTTCATTCTGATCCACTATACGATGAATTTCTATGAGTTTCTTCCGCTGTTGCTATATGATGCATTGCTATGAGCTGCTCCTGCTGCTACTATATGATGAATTGCTATGAGCTGTTGCTGCTGTATGATGAGTTGCTATGAGCTGCTACTGCTGCTGCTACATGATGAATTGCTATGAGCTACTGCTGCTGCTATATGATGAGTTGCTACAAGCTGCTCCTGCTGCTGCTATATGATGAGTTGCTACAATCTGCTCCTGCTGCTACTATATGATGAATTGCTATGAGCTGCTCCTACTGCTGCTATATGATGAATTGCTATGAGCTCCTCCTGCTGCTTCTATATGATGAATTGCTATGAGCTGCTGCTGGTATATGATGAATTGCAGACCGCTGCTGTTGTATGATGAGTTGCTATGAGCTGCTGCCGCTATATGATGCTTTCAGGTGGTGCTGCTATACGATAATAACCAGCCACTTGGACCATCGAATTTCAACAAATAATTGTTCTTCATTTAAATGTGGGTCATGCGTTCTTCGTTTAAATTAGGCAATGGGATCTCTATGGAAAACATTGACCAAAGTAGATTGTGCCAAGTAGATGGTATCTTTGTATTTGCATTTTGAGCAAATAGTGATGGTCTGTTTTCCTATCATATTAATTACTGCACTCGGTTCGACTTGTGATGTTTGCAAGTCAAATTAATTTCCATATGGGCAGCAAAATGAAAAAATAATAATGCAATCTAGACTTTCCACTGATCATACCAAAGATAAGCTGAAAACACAATGGAAAGAACTGGTTGGCTTATTACATGGAGCTTATATTCACATGTGCTTATTTTCTTAGGATAACTCGTAATAACTGTCCCTAAGAAACTTGGCTAATAGAACTGGCATACAAATAACATGTCACGATGATTGCAATGGAGGAGTGACGTACCATGGCACACTGTATAGGCTCACCGCTGCCTCTCCTTTTTTTGTGATGTTCCATGAAATTGCCACATACATCTTGTACTTTTTCATTGTATAACCCTATCTGCAAGTTGACACGGCTAATTTCAGACATCTCTACATGATACTACATTGCATATCCCTTGCGCATATTTAAACCACCAATTAACGATTGTGTGCGTACCATAAACTAGCCATGACTCTGTATGCTGGACTAGCAGGCACTCTAAGGGAGCCTAATGTAGTGCACTGGAATTCTTACATGCCCCCTACGATTTTGTGTAATGTACTGCCCCTGTTCCTAAATATATGTCTTTGTAGAGATTCCAGTATGGACCACATACAGATGTATATAGATGCATTTTCGAGTTTAGATTCACTCATTTTGCTCCGTATGTAGCCTATAGTGGAATCTCTAGAAATACTTATATTTAGGAATGGAGGTACGAGGTAGTATCATGTATCACATCTACATATCTAATTTAGCAGCCAGTAGTAGAAATAATTGTCTGCACAAAGGGATTACTGGTCGAAAATCCTCGCAAAGCACGCTGGCAGGCACAAAACAATACAAGAGAGAGGGACGCGCTTACGAGATCATAGCAATGCCTCAGTCCAGGATCTTGGTTGGCCGAGCTGTTAGATCTAGAAGAAACATCGTCCTTGTAGTTTTTTGCCAGCTGCATAACAGGTAATAGCGACCGGTTAGTATATTTGAAGTACATCGGGCAGGTGATGCTGGACGGGTTTAAAGGTGACAAGTACCTAGGCCGTGGCGGGTGCTTGGCATCTCTCCAGACTGTGGGAATCAGGTTAGAAACATCAAGGGTGATGACGCTGCGCTGGCTGTCGGGGTCCGGTAAGGAGATCTATAACCGTCGAGTAGGGTGTTTGTGGAGCGGCTCCGGTAGGGTGGACTACGGTGTGGGCGAAGCAGATCTATGGCCGTGGATGAGGGCATAGGTGAAGCTGCTACGGTGGTTGGGTTAAGGATGATGTCGACGATGCGGATCTGCGGTCGTGGACGGGGCGTCAGAAGCTACTCCGGTGGTTGGGTTAAGGGTGGTGTCGACGATGCGGATCTGCGGCCATGGATGGGGCGTCAGAAGCTGCTCCGGTAGGTTGGATGAGGGTGCAAGGAAGCGGATCTGAGACCGTGGACTTGTGAGTTGGCAAAGCGGCCCCGGTAGGGTTGAGAATGGTATAGGCGAAGCTACTCCGGTAGGGTTGAGGAAGGTGTCGGCGAAGAGGCTCGGTAGGGTTGAGGAAGGTGTCGGCGAAGAGGATCAGAGGTCATCGACGAGGGCGTCGGTGGGGCGGCTCCGGGGGGTGTGGACGAAGCGTCTCCGGTGGGGAGTACGAATGAGCTGCTGCAGATGCGCATCGGTTGACGAGAGTACCGGCGAAGCAGATCCCGCGCCGTGGACAAGGCCGGCACTGAATGGGCTGTGGTATAGTGGTGGATGAGCAGTCTGCTTGTTTCTAAGGGAGGAGGAATGGGTAGATGCGGTCGCAGAAGTACATCCAGCGAGGTGGACGCCGCTGGCAGTGATGGGCTATTGTACGCCGGTGGATGAGTAGTCTAGGGTTTCGAGAGGGGAGGGGAGAAAGGGCGATGATGTACGGACGGCGTGATGTAAGATGCTCTGGTGCTGTGGAGTTAGTCATTTTTGCGGGAGGGGGAGAGGAAATGGGGGTTCCGTGTAGTGGGGGAACCGTAAGTTACCAAAGCAGCCCCGACCTATCATGTAGATGAGGGCGGTATTGTAATTGTTGGTCTCCGTGCACCAAGGACAAAAGGGGGATTTCGCATGCTAAAGACTAACTTGGCGGAAATTTTAGAAGGAGGCGGGAGATTTTGCCGCCCGCGGGATTGTTCGTATCAAGTTTCAACTAATTTTGGACCGTGCTAGCGGGAAGGTCATGCTAGACTGTGTACACGGGGCACGTGTCAGCAGTTAATGACTGGTGTGAAGTCCACCCCAGAAAAAAGACAATAACTCGGGATGATGCGCCGATAACTTGGACGTTCACATGGGCGCGGCCAATCGTATGGGTGTAGTGGCGCGTTCACAGAAGAAGGGATCAAACGCTCAGCCTATGTATTTCTCGTGTAAATAGATAATTTAGTGCCATTGGTTATTTACTTTAAACATAATGCATTGACGTGTTAGTGTAGGGGCGCACAAAAAGAAATGGATATTGTAGTCAGCTACTTAAAAGTGTTACCTCATATGATTACATAGCCTCCATTTCATAAATTGCGTACCCGTTGAATTCATATATGAATATTACATATATTACTTCAAAATAGAAACTTAAATCATCCAAGACTAATGAATTTGAATGCAAGAGTAACAATGGTGCATGTTCATGAAGCTACATTAGTTGTTTGAAGAAACATCACTATAACTTTGGCATGCACAACTAAAAAGGCTTATTTAAATTAAAAAATGTGATATGTGAGGGTCCAATCTTTATAGCGTTGAATCGATATTGTACCTTTGGCCACGATACGAAGTAGATATTGACTTATGTTCAAGCGATGCACGTCCACGATCGCTAGATAGTGATACGTGAATGAATTGTGCAATCTCTCTCACACGCATACATATCTCATTTCCCCGCGGGCATCGAAATCACACACGTGCACTTCGTGTATTTCTCTCCGTCCGTCAGGGTTAAATTCATCTTTCTACCCCATCCTACAAGTCTCTCACACAGAAACACACACGCTCTCTATGTCTAACATGCCCACCCCTTTAATTCTGCCCACCCACAGCCACTAATGTCTCTCACACATATGCTATCTACCTATCGCTTAATATAGCTAGATATGTGTCACCCAAACTCCTCCCTACTAGCAAGATGCCCATGCGTTGCACAAAACATCAAGATGCATTTGTATGAGAAGTTTATCTTGTGGGAGAAAAGGATGAACGAGGGAATGACTTATTTGCAAATGTGGAGAGGGGTGTGGGTATCTTTTTGCAAAATTGCCATAGTTTCCTTGGCATCCGTCGGATATAAATCGGATGGCCTATATTGCAGGATGGCAGGAACACCATCATCACCAACTCTGTTTTTTACAAGAGTAGAGATATGTGAGTGCCACTGCCCCCCCACACACCCACACTTCCCAACACCGAAGGAGTAGGGTGACACCTCGATTTTGATACTAATCTATCGACTGGCTTCTCTCTCTCAAACATACACACACACATACACACACACTACCCGGCACTGAAGGAGTAGGGTCGCACATCGATCTTGATAATAATCTATCTACTCCTCTTTCAAACACACACACACACACACTCGCTAGTTGTGCCTCTATGCCTACCGCGC
>NC_041386.1:400169373-400191032 GCF_002162155.2 Triticum dicoccoides
GGGTGACAACTCGATCTGATCATAATCTGTCAATTGGTTTCTCTCTCAAACATTGTGTCTCGGTGCCTCTCTCGGTAGCCCCCTCGATATGTAGACTTATCGCGCGCTCACAACTGTAGTGACGATGAAGCTGAACCCAGTGTGCCTTGTTTTTACCGGCATCATGTGATAGTTTTCACCCTGTTTTCTGTTAATTAACAAGGCAACCTTTTCTTTGTTACTACTAGTGAATCTGAAATCATTCGGGGCAGACATAAAATATATCACTTCAACCCAATTATCAAAGCAACTATTTTAAAAGAAATTAGCTAGCTGCCCGTGCGTTGCACGGAACATCAAGATGCATTTGTATGAGTAGTTTATCTTGTGAGAGAAAAGGTTGAACGAGAGAAGGCCTTATTTGCGAATGTAGACAGACGTGTGGGTATATTTTTGCAAAATTTCCATAGTTTCTTTCCTATCCGTTAGATATAAATCCGACAGCTTATATTGCAGGATGGCACGCACACCATCATCACCAACTTTTTTTCTACTCCCTCCGTCCGAAAATACTATTCATCAAAATGGATAAAAAGAGATGTATCTAAAACTAAAATACGTCTAGATACATTTCCTTTTATCCATTTTGATGACAAGTATTTTCGGACGGAGGGAGTATTTGTCTTTTTAGAGATTTCAACAAGTGACTATGACCGGACCTTACCAACATACTCAAAAAAGTAGTCCATAATTTTGATGTTACCCTCTTTTCTTGGCGGTGCAGTGCCATCTGGATACCTCATAAATAAATCAAGGACAAATCTGACCCCTTCCTGAAAAGACATACGGAGCAAAATGAGTTAATCTACACTCTAAAATATGTCTACATACACATCTATATGTGGTAGTCCATTTGAAATATGAAAAAGACAAATATTTGGGAACGAATGGAGTATATATAAGAGTAGACATGGAGATATATCTCCAGCATGGCCTACAACAAAAATGTGCTAGGCTGGTTAACGCCGGATGCTCGCTTCGCGATGACATGAGTTCGAATTCTGTCTTTTAACTTTATATTTTTATATTATATATTACTCTACTTATTTAATATATACTTCTTTCGCTACTGTACTGACAGTGGAACCCACAGAGTACTTAGAATACAAGATTAAGGATGGACTTGTTTCTTTTTAACATTCTGTACGAAGCTATAGACACCCTTCAAGTCACGTGTACACTGTACATGCAATTAACTTTTTATAGAGGGACAATCATGCAGGCAATTAACTCAAATGGATTGGATGTCACCAACATAAAGAGCATCTCCAATGGCAGCCAGCAAATTTCTTCCCACTTCCTTAAGCGGAGGACGACATCAAACGCCAGCGGCATACATTTTTACAACTCTAATCAACCAGATGAAATTCGTGCAAACACAGACTGATTTCATATAAGCCTGAAGGATTTCGTATAAAAAAGCCGGATCTTCATATAAACATGATGGATTTCATTACATTTACATGAACTAAGAGGTGCCAATCTGGCTCTCTCGTATAATTAATACTCCCTCCGTCCGGAAATACTTGTCCTAGAAATGGATGTATCTAGACTTATTTTAGTTCTAAATGGCCGCCCGCGGATCCTTTTGTCTTCCCCATGTCCGTCAGACACTTGCAGGGTCGACGAAGGTCCTCGGGGGAGACGAAGCAGCGAAGGAACCACCTGAATCCGCGGTCGTCGCCTTGGCGGTGGCCTTCATGGGTCCCAAGTGGCGGCGGCCTCCTATGTTCTACTTCTCCTCGATGATGGCAACGGACACGGAGAAGCTGGCCACCTTCTCGTCGCTCTCCACGCACCCGGCTTCTGTCTCTGCCTGCATGGCGCTGCCGCAGGCACGGGAGGCGTGCCCACAAACATGGGAGGTGCGGCTACCGTAGACACTGGTGGCGCGGTACGAGTTGCTGGCGTGGAGCAACTCGCCACTCCTCATCGAGCTGAACTGGAGCGGCGAGTTGCTGAACCACGCGCCTGCTTGGGGCGGCAACTGGCTCCGTCGGGCCAAGCGAGGTTGGTGAAGTAACGAGCGGCCTCGCCCGTATCCGGAGGGCTCGGCAGGCCACCCAGCCAGGTAATATGCCGGTGAACGGCTCATCGGAAGCCATTAGAAGAGTGGAGAAAATGGTGAAGGGGGAGATGGGGAAGCGGCGGAGGGGTGCGATTCTTGCCCGCTGTCTGTCTGGCCTTGTGTAAATAGAGGGCGGACGGTAGGAGCTTGGCCGGCGTCTGGCCTCGTTTAAACTAAGGGCGGACGGGAGGAGCTCTGCCGGTGTTGCGTTTAATTCCGGCCCGCTCATGAACGGACGTGTGGCCGGAGTAGGATTCTCGGTTTGCATGCGGGTTTAACGGAGGGGTTTAATGGAGGCGCCGGGCGTGCAGCGGGCAGCGCAGTACTATTCAATTTGACAGCAGTAATGAGCCGGCAAATCACAAAGGCCCTCGCCTCTCATGAAGCCGACGGAGCTAGACTGCCCTGCCCTCTAGCCTTTTAAAAACTGTATATACTCCACTTTTTTACAGTAGTACTATTAAAAAGGCTTGTCACAATAATGGTGTCCAGCATAAGTGCACAACCCACCCCTCAAATAAAACTATGCACCCTAGAATTCTTTGACAAAACTAAGCACCCTGAAATTCTTTGACAACTAAACTGTTGGCTATATGATGCTGGCCATATATATTGTACATATATAATGTGAAGAAACGTGTGGTTTTTGTAAGATGACTTAATACTCACCTAGACGGAGGGAGTATTCGATTTAACAGCGGGCGGCTCAGTTCCCACCATGGCATTAATGCAGATGACGGAGGGAGTAGCGGTTCCTGATATGTTGAACAGCCAATGCATCCTCCTTTAATTAATGCATGAGGGAAGTAATGGGAGGAGGTCCGGGAAAAGAGGCTGCATGATGTGAATGCAACGCAGTTTGCCCTCATTGCCCTTATATAAAGGCGCCCCTCCATTCCAATTCATCTACCACATTGTACGCACCTAAGCATTTGCCTAAGCACCTACACTAAGCGCCTACATTAACGAATTCTTGCTCAATCCAGACCCATGGTGGTGATGCGCGTGAGCGGCCAGGGCTGCGCCAGATGGTCCATGATGCTGCCTGCAGCATGGCGCCTAGGATCATCTCCAGACGGTGTTGGAGACCAGCTAGTGGATGGCCGTCGTCGACGCCAACTGCGACTCTCAGTTGGACCAGATGATCGTTGACACCAGCAACAAGTTCACCGTCATCAAGAAGCTCATAGAAAACATCGCCATACTCCTCCAGCCCGCGCGCCCGGGCTCCTCATTGCCTACGACCCTAATCGACCTCCATGGCTGGAACCTCTTTCAAGCACTAGTGGCCCTGCGACTGCCCGCCGACGCCATGAAGGATGTCCACCTGGAGGTCGCGCTCGCCGCGAGGCACCTCGCCCTACAAGAATTCGTCGACCTACACATCCACGTGTATGAGCAAATCGTGTACATAGGTATCTACAAGGCCAGTGAGGATGCTACGACGTTGGCCTTCCTCAACTGGCTGGAAGCCTTGGATGCCTTTGCTGAGAAGCACTTCGACCTCGCCACAAAAGCCACCGCTCCTTAGCCGCCAGTCGGTTGCCCGGCGCACTAACTTGAGGAGAAGGAGGTCGTACGTTCGTGGGTCCATCTTTCTTCTTGCCTTCTGTAAGCACCATGGAGATTGCATCATCATGGCCTTAATTCTTATTGTGCTGTTGCGTTCTCGTTCCAGTTAATACCAATATGTGCATTCCCTTTGCTTAATTATATGCATCACTGTAACTAGTACTCCATCCGTCAATTTATAAGTTGTGCTTACCTTTTCCATCAACTTCGTGCAATGCGCGGACATCTTGCTAGAAACACTACTCCCTCCGTCTAGGTGAATAAGTCATCTTAGATTGTGTGTATGTCATGTGGGTCCTTAGTGTAGCTTGCCTAAGGTGTGGATTGAACCAAACACTCACCTAAGTTAATCAAACTTGCCTAACCTTACATTCCACGAGATTTTGCCACATGTTAGATTCCAGAAAGCTCCACATGTAGAAGCATAATGCACAAACCACCAGAATCTCATGCGTGCAATGCATGTGTACCTTACTGGTACTAGTTGGTAGGAGTAGTAGTAAGAAACAAATTCCATTTTTGGCATGAGCCCGTACTGCGGGAGCACCACAAGGCCTACCGCAGGAGTTACATTTCCCTCTTGAGGCCCACGGGACCAAACTTCAGTGGCTTAGTGCTCGACCTATGAGTCAATGATATGCGGACCTTAAATGCGGCTGGCCCACATGTCATTCTCATGGTGGTGGTGTGGTTCGCGACTCACTCGTTCGAGATGAACCGGCCGGTGGTGGCATGGCCGTGGCGAGGGTGCCACAACTGGGCGTTGGGGCGTTACGAGGCGTAGATGGCCACACCAGCGGGTACTACCTGTAGTACATAAGTACTCCAGCTGAGGATTGATGCCCGGGATGAAATGTGTCACAGCCACTGGATGAAAATTCAATGGTGCGGGGGTACGGATCGGAGCACAACAGCAGAGCAGGCAAACCGCGTCCAATCCGGTGTGTCTGTGGTAGAAAGTTGATGGTCACCGCAGTTCAGCTGGCCCGCATGTCATGCACACAATGGCAGAGGAGCGGTGGGGCCGAGAGGGATGAGGGGCACATCGGGGGGATGAGGATCCCCTGACGCGAACAATCCTACCATTCTGTCACTGACATGTGGGATCCATAAGCACGGGTCCCACCTGTCAGCAAAGGAAAGGCAGGGCAAGGCAGTGATAGCCATGTCAGAGGATCCATGTCCACGTCGGGGGATGTTATGCCGTGGGTTGGAGCGGCGTCATGGGAATCGCGTGTGGGTGTGGCAGTGGTAGAAACAAGAAACGTGATGGTCACCGTGGTTCAACTTCCATGGACAAGCTGTCATGTCTGCTGACACATGTATATGAAAACTAGAGTGTTTATACTTCAAGCACGTGAACAAGTATTATTCTACTACTTTGGATCCATTGCAACGCACGGGCCAGCACATTGGTAGTAGTAGTGTCCATCTCTATCTCTAGAGGCCTTCCCTCATTCATCCTTTTCTCTCACAAGATAAACTACGCATACAAATGCATCTTGATGCTCCATGGAACGCATGAGGATGTCTCCTTGGGGGTCTCTCCAGCGCGGCGTGGCCATAGTTGCAAGTTGACGCCCCTTGAGATGCCGACGTTGAGGGGAACTCGGATTTCCTCCGATGAGCAGGTAAGATGAGTTTGATCACGTCGTAAATGCATTCTAAAGACTACTTCCGTGTCCATTTCCTAATTCTCCCCCTGCCCACTGTTTCACGGGTTAGGCTCGGTGCGAGTGGAGATTGGCTTGCATATGTACGGGAGGTTACCAACATCAATTTGCACAAAATTTACAATGGTGAAACCGTTCCCGTAGAACCTTTGTCCAACATTGGGATCAGCCATGCAACGGGCGACCGCATGAATTGGTATGATGGAACCAAGGTGAGATTGAATAAGATAGCACGGACCTTGCACATGGCGGTCAAAGGCGGATAATGCTGTCTGCGGCCGATTTGTTGTCGTATGAGTAGGAAGACATTGTGCTCCTTTCTAACCGCATCTTCGTGGTGACAAACCAGGGGACTTATTTTGTATGGGACACATCCTATGATATACTCCCTCTCTCCCAGTTTATTTGTTTTGAATCTTTTTGTTTTATAAGTTCAAATTCAAATTTAGAGCTCCCCATCACATGTTCAGATTACAATGTCCATTAAATCGTTGCGTGCATGTATAGTAAAGAAACAAATCTCGAGTTTGGCACAAGTTTGTGTTGCGGGAGCACCACAAGCCCTGGCGCAGGAGTTACATTTCCCTCTCAGGGTCGTCGGGACTGACCTTCAACGCCTTACTACACCTACCTTTGAGTCAATAACATGTGGACCCGATAGGTGACTGGTACACATGTAATGCTCCTATAGGCAGAGGGGCAGTGGGGCCAAGAGGGGTGAGCCACAGGTCGGGGGACGTGTGGTTTCATGGGTTCGAGCGGCATCGTGGGAATCGCGGGTGGCTATGGTAGAAACTTGATGCTTGCCTAATTTTAGGTGGCCCACATGTCATGCACACAAAGGCAGAGGGGCGGTGCTGCTGAGAGGGGTGAGGCGCACGTCGGGGGGCGTGGTGCCATGGGTTGGAGAGGCGTCGTGGGAATCGCGAGATGAAACGTCATGGTCGCCGTAGTTGAACTTCCATGGACAAGCTGTCATGTCTACGGACACATGCACTGCATACCGATCACTGGAAGGAGTAGCAGAGAAAGCTATATATGCGGATAAATAGTTCCCTATAGTCAAGCGGACCCACGCTACTAGTCTGTTCCAAAGACATGCACACCATCGAAATAGTCCATCTATATCAATATACACCGAGAGGGAATAATTTTTTTACAAGAGAGTAAATAGTTCATCCATCCATAATGCCCTCCTACTGGTGCAGCCTTTTCGTCGTCTTCTTCTTCTTATTCTTTTTCTTGTTCTCATTCTCTGTGGGAGACGGCTTCGCAACAAGCTCTTTGGACCTTGCAGCTATCTCGAAACTCACACGGGCATCGAGGGCAGCATATTTTATCCGCTCGTACGTCAAGGGATAATTCTCCCATCCAGACGACCTTAATGCCACCGTCTCATCACCCTTCTGAAGATTTGTACCGAGCACAAAATTTGCTACGTCGAATAGGGATCGTATCTGTTTATCACAGACTTCTACAGGAATTTTGATTCTGGTTTGTAGGTTAGTGATGCTATTCAAATTAAGGTTGTATGGCTCTAGCTTCTGTTTATCCCCTTCGATGGCTGCCCCACAGAAGTATACTTCCTCCCGAGACAAGAAATCGTGAAGCTCACCTAGTATGGAGGGCGAGTGTATGATGTGGTACACCAAAACTTCATCTTCGAGGCACAGCTGAAGGACGGCGGCGCGCTAGATCTTCCCAGGGCACGCTCCGTGTACTCTACGTCAAGACCGATTACCCTCGTCTCTACCTTTTTGAGGGAGTTGGATACATTGTCGATCCACTGCCGAACAACCCTTGGGTGGACGGTGACGGTGGCAACTATGCACATCGAGCCTTCGATGAGGACATGTTGGACGCTAAAAACCTGCATCTCGATATCTATCGCCATTTGGAACCGCTGGAACGGAGGGCTATGGTTTGGAGAATTAGGATTAGATGGCTAGTCTAACTGAAGTATTAGATGATTATTTAAAGAGGTTAAAACAATGTGAACGCAGTGGGGTTTGGATGCAAATGAAGACGAAGGGGAGGTGAAGAAGCCGAGGAGAATAGGTTCCCGATGGAGAAGTAAATGGGAGAAGTGGCGTGCATGTAGTTTATTAGACAGCTAGGTAGACTAAACGAAAAGGCTATGCGGGTAGACTATTGAGTCGTACATGTTCGTGTACGTGCCCATCCTTCCTGATAGGTGGGACCTATGCAAACAGATAGAAAAATGTGTTGTAGTTTTTTTTGAGCGCGTGAGTGGGAGACACAACATTCTTTTTTTAAGGAATACTCCCTCTGTTTAGGTGAGTATAAGTCACCTTATGAAAATCAGGTTTTCCCAAAACCTTTAGGAGTGGAGCATTAACTTCCTGCTCGATCCCCTCCCAACCTCGTTAGCCAGCGTTCTCTTCCTCTGATGCCCCGTTCTACCTTTCCATTTTTCCTCTTCTCAAGTGTGGAATGATCTGCATGCCGTCCTTGATGCACCAGAACGGCCACTGCATGCATCGCGGCAGAGCGTTGATTGGGCATGCACGAGAATTTGGTTCTGCTCGCAATATGGATGATACCTGAACGATGAAGTGAACAGGCATGCTAGCACGGGAGACCTATTTACGCTATACAATATTGGAGTACTCATGTACCTACTACTACTACTAGTAGTAGTACAACTGTGGTACACTTGATGGTCAAAATACTATTCATCCGGTCCTCATAGTGAAGTGACAACACCCTGCACCTGACACTAGTCCAGACGGCGTGTTTGGGTTACCAAAGTCAACCTCACCCTGTGCACAGTGCAGTTTGTCACCGCTGCTGTACAGCACATTGGCGCCTCGCCTCGTCTCCCTCTCCGCTCCCATAGCACCACTCCATCTCCATCTCCATCTCCTTCTCCGTCTCTATCTCACTGTGCCCCCATGTACCGTCGCCTCACTCGCCTCCCCCAGTACCACTATTCCCTCACTAGCCGCTCCAGCACTGACATCCTTCTTCCCCGTAAATCAAGCCCCCTTCCAAACTCCACCATGGTCAAACGCGAACCGCGCAACATCCATATGAGCCGCGATTGGAGCAATCTCCCCAGTGACATCCTCGACCTATGTTCTTCGTGTATGGATATGTTGAGCGCCCTGCGGCTGGCTGCATGCTTGAGGGACATGCACATGGCCATCGTCGAACCGAGGCGTAAGCTTTTCAAGACACCCTGCTTGCTGCTATCTGGACTTGGGAGATTGGCTCACCATGATACGGAGGCGTGCATGATGCCCCTCGACTTCAATCCGATCTCCATTAGCCGAAACTTCTTTGCAGGTATGTAGTGGGTCACCGTACATCATTTCCCTCAACATCGATCTGATCACCATCGCCCGAAACTTCTTGGAAGGTATGTACTGGGTCGGCATGAACTCCCACTGGATGGCTGCCTTCAGAGAAGACGGTAAAAAGTTGGTGCTCGTGAACTTCCAGACCACCCATGAGATTATCCTTAATCCGTTGGATTATATAGAGTATTACCATCGCGGTCCAAGTCATCTAGATTACTATGTCAGTTGGACGGACCTTGTTTTGCAAAAGATTGTAATCTGCCAAGTGCCCACACGACATGCGAATTACGCAGACTTCAAGCTAATTGCCTTGTTCGACCGCGGACTCGCCTATCTTTATGCCAGTGCCTTCTTTAGCTGGAGACAACTCGGCTCGTAGTGGATCATCGTCAAAGCTGATACACACTTCTGTGATGCTATTGAACACAATGGCATCTTCTACGCGATCGACAAAGCAGATGGCACCATGTATTGCTGGGACGGCGCGTGTAAGTTGTTTCCTCTCATGTTAATGATGACGCCATGCCACTATTTGAACTTTCTGTGATGATTGGCATATCTCTGTTTGAGTAGAATTCGAGTAGAACAATGGCAATGTACTAGAGACGCCGTAAATCAGCTATATTTGGAATGAGTTAATTCATGCGATTGTGACCATGTCATTACAGCCAATTTGTACCCTGAATAATCAAACGGTTAGGAATATATGGATATTATCCTTATTTTACAGTAATCTATATACTACTACTAAATATGAGTGTGTATCAATGGCCATGTTAGTTTCCTCATTTTCATGATGTAGAAACATGCACCACACTGTTGGTTTCATCTAACCATATATTAGGGAAGTAAATGTGCATATGGAGAACTCTATATTTGGAAGTAGTGAAATCCTGCAATGCTTACCATGTGTACATACCTATATTCGCCCTTCAGCAATCAATGGCTAGAATAATATCCTCACAAAAATTTTGCCCATAGAACACGAGTATATAACAATGCATGGTCTGTTAGTTACCTTGAAGAATTTGTTTGTGAGGACAGTACATGATTACATAACAAGCAGGACTTGGTAGTTTCCTGTGAAGAATCGATTGCGAGATAACATGAGTATAACTATTCATGGCACTTCTATATTTTCGAACCCAATATACATTTCCCTGTATTTTCCTCCCAGTTCCAACAGGGACATATCAATGTTGTTTCTTGCATTATACTACTCATACTCTGAACAATGCTGATCTTACATTAACAATGCCTGTCCTTTTTGATATGATGCAGTGTCCCTATAGTTACTGCCATTTGTAATCACACCACCTTTGCCAAAAACACGGAAGCACAACTGGTTCCTCGCTCGATCAGACGACGACAAAAGACTGACGATCATTCGGACACATGAGCCGGAAAAGTAATATTGCAAAAACCCCATTGTATACAAGCACCGTGTAATACGTGAGTATCCGGACAGTGGCTATTACGTCTATGAGCAGGATACCAGCTTGTTGGGGCCTTTAGGATTTTTTAGTTGGAGGCGGGTAAACAGCCTTGGTTCACACTCTCCGTTTCTCGGACTCAATTATCCGATTAACTAGGAGATCACCGTTGGCAAGGACCTTGATGGGAGAGAGGATCTGTTTTCTCTGGAAAACTGTGTCTACACGGCGAGCCCTAGGAGTTCGGGAGAAAACTCCCCTGATTGTCAACGATACAGCCTGCAGCCAAAAGAAGGTGAGAATGACAAAGGCATCCGGATTAACTTTGATCCTTGGATGTCTCAATTACGACAGGCAGTGATGTGGTTTGAGCCTTCATGTTGATAGGTAATTGGGCTGTGGCATCGAAAGGGTGGAGTACTGGTGTCTCCGGATTACTGGTCGCTGAAGTGGGGCTACAAATTATGATGGTGTTCGATCATCTCTTTCGAATGACTTTGTTGTCTTTGCTGCTGGTTCTGGATGGGTAGTTCTTTCTTTTGTTATGCATATTCCTTGTCATTTGGTCATCCTTGTCTATGTCACTCTTACTATGTAATAGTTGCTTCTGTTTAGAATGTCATTATCGTTTGGATCATGAGAGTCTGAGCGCTGCAGATGGGTGCGTTTTGGTGGTGTAGCAAGACTTCTTATGAACTATGATGTCTTGCTGTTTATGTCAGTAGTAGTCACTAGTCAGTGTTTGGATGTTGTATATATCGTTGTTTCGAACTATTTATTGTCTCGAACTACTGGTGGGCTAAATGAGGGCATCACCATTCTCCAGTGTTCAGAGTATATCTCCTTTTTTCAAGTTATATAATTTGAGCTCAGTGTCTTTTCGATGATGATGTACACTTGTTTGGGCTAGTGAGGTGTCGTTGAATATGGGCTGAGTAGTAATGCAATGCCAAACTGGTCAATTATGACTCTCAGGACGGGCTCTCAAAAGATCATGAAAAAAAGGCCGGGCTCTCCAAAAAAGAATGAATACGGACTCTTAGGCCGACATGTGGGCGCCACCGGTGTTTTCGTGCGCTTGCGCGCCGAGAGCATATTGGCGCATGCTCGAAATTCATGCTACCTTTTCATCTGCAGTCTCCCGCCCCTCCCCCACCTCTGAAATCTCGATTCCTACTCCAGTTCCCCCAAATCCCACTCCTGTACTCCCTGTACTCAAGCACAGTATCATGTCGCCGGTCAACGCGGATCTCCGAGTCGGAGATCCTGAGGTCCGTCCTGCCTTCGGTCGCTGTGTGCTGTCGCTTAATAGTGGCATGGTGGCACTTGATGACCAGTTTGCCGCCAAAGTGCTGATGGTAACCATTAGCGGCGACCGGCCTCAAGTCTTGCCGGATGACCTTGTCAAAGCTCTTGGCATTGCGCACCGCATCCAAATAAGTGACTTGCTCGTCGAAGTCTGTCCGCCACCGGCTGATTTCTTCGTCAGGTTCCGGACAACTTTCGACTGTAGTCGTGTGTTCGAATCTTCCCGGCGTTTGTTCTGCGATGGCGCGCTGGTGAGCTTTGATCGGTGGCTCCCAGGATGGGGCTCGGTGACCTCTGAGCTTGAGTTTTTAACAAAGCTTACCTTCCACGGGATGCCTCGAAGTGCTTGGAACAACGATTCCATCAACGAGCTTATCAATGACCTTGGAGGTGAGCTTGTAAGTATGTTTGTTCCTCCAGACAGCTGGGCTCTAACGGTTATGGCATGGATGAAGAAGCCGTCCACCATACCGAAGGTGATTGGTGTTGAGATACCGGTGTAGGAATCGGGGTTGTACTATTCCTCGCCACCAAGGCCGCCGCGGACCATGTTAGGGATGTACCTGTAGCAAGTGTTCGTTCATGTCGAAGAACTGGTCAATCCATCAATCGAAGTCCTGCCGCCGCCGCTGGTGCCAGGGTCTGTCGATGACGTCCATTACAGGAGTCAACGTCAGACTTTCCCCGTGTTGCTCGGAACGATGGATGGCACAGGGCCTACTCCATCGCGCGGCGGAGGCCACTGTTTCTTTGGGAGAAGAGGCAGGGCTGGCTGCCTGGATGTGCTCTAATTTGAGGTAACAGCTGAATCTTGTCAGATACTAGTTAAATCCGAGCTATGGGTGTGAAGCACTGATATGCCAGTACATTTGATTGTGACCTGTTCTAATTTTGTACCTAAACTTATTTTAGAAAGTGTTGTACGTCAACTTAATGTGCTAGGAGAACTTATTGTGTGGTCTGTCTGTTTTAATTGCACAACCTTCAAGATATTTCCCCGTCATTGATAAAGACGATGAACCGTTATGTACGACTTCGTTGGTTTCAACATAGTCCTTCCCGTAGCGATCCACTGCTTGCATCCTGATTGTGCCGCCTGTGTGAAATTTTTGTATGCAAGTTCAGTGTGCTATGATGTTCTATATGATTGTGTCAACTATATAAGTTTTTACTGAGCATCAACAATGCATATGGCTGAAAGATGTTTTTACGAGCATCGGCCGATGGGTCTCTCTCTCTATCTCTCTCTCTCCCTCTCTCACACACACACGCTCACGCACAAGTGGGACCCGTTGAATTATTTATTTGCTCGTGACAGCTTTTAATTAGGTTCCACTGTAATCTTACTTTTTTCTTAAGTTATTAATTGAGCTCAGTGACTTCAAAAAGTTGTACAGAAGCCTTGTTTGGGCCTTTCCGGCGTCGCTGAATGTGGGCTGAGTAACCATGTTGGGCTGTACTGTACTACACAGGCCTTTTTTGCTATTTTTTCTAAATAATGCATTTTTAAATTAATTTTCATAAATATTATGCTGGGTAAATTTTTTTCAAAAATAATACACCATCAGCCCGCTGCAGGCCGACTAGACTTAGTCAGCCCACAGCAGGCCGATTGGATTCCTGTCGGCCTACAGCTGGCCGACAGGCCCCTATCGGCCCACTGTGGGCTGATTGGGTCCTGTCGGCCCACTGTGGGCTGACTGGAGCTAATTGGCTCGATGTGGGCTAATTGTTTTTGCAAAAGTGTTAATCATGTATTTAAAAAATATGTGTATTGTGACCTCCTCCGCTCGCTGTGGGCCCACTTTTGACTAAAAAATATGTTTAAAAAGTGTTAATCATGTATTTAAAAAATGTTAAATGTGTGTATAAAAAATGTTCCTTATCTATACAAAAAATTTTAAATGTGTGTATAAAAATAGCTTTTTTTCAACATCAGCAATGCAACTGGGCCGACAGTTGTACACACTATCCCGGTCAACTTGTTATTCTCCGCCCCGCTGGGCTGCAAACTTTCTTAGGAGATATGCATTAGCCTTAACAAGAAAATGGACTTTAAGAAATAATAAATGGGATGTAATTATAATAAGTGGATAATTACTATGCACTAAAAATGTAATTAGTTCGAAAAATATATTATTTTTGGAATTTGAAAATTTTAATTTCATTACTTGTTGCGCGCGCAATATTTCGTTGGATTTTAACATAATACAACTTTATTTTGAAATTATATTTAACCTGACTAGAAATTTCGGATAAAAATATTTCGGGTCCCATCAAAATGTGGGAATTTTTTTTGAATTCTGTTTTGAGCGGTTGTTTGAAATTATTAATCATTGTCCTAGCTAGAAGTTGGGTTGTACTTTTAACAAACTATAAATGGGCTGTAGTAAATTCCATTAGAATTAAAAAATGGGCTGTACATTCTTACAAATCGCAAATGGGCTATATGTTCTCTGCCAAATCCGAGCTATGGGCCTACTAAGTTGACGTGTACAAAGGGCTTTGTCAACTTAGTCAATATAAACAATTCTAGCTGCAGTGATCGTACAATGTCCATCCAACGGCCATAGTGCTTCTTCAACATCTGGTCTTCTTGCTCTAGCCGCCCAAAGCAGCGCCGGTCATGTCGCGTGCTCCTACCTCCCATGGACGGCTGTGATGCCACGGAGGCCTCACCGCCCCGTACTACTCCCACCGCTGACCAGGCCATCCCTCTACTCACACACACCCCCTGTTATTCTGCGGCGACGGCAGCCTCACACCGCAGCCGAACCAGTGAACCCTCGTACTCCTCTCCGTGCGGGCTTCCACTGCTGCGTCTTCCCTAGCTCCGCGTCGTCCCCTTCCTAGGCCTCGCCGTCGTCCAGACCACCGCCCTAGTGCTCTCGGCGCGGCGTGGTCAATGTGGTCAACGACCGACTTCCATCGGAAGAGTACTGTACGTGGAGAGGCTGACAGTTGGGTCCACGGCAGCTGCAAGGAAGTGCCTCCTTATTACGTGCAAAATAATTATTCCTCCACCTGACAGCGGGGACCCACCGGACGGGCCACCGTATTTCACGAAAAAAATGATTCGCCCCCTGACTGTTGGGACCCACGAGGTACATCTTCGCATGCAAGAAAGTGCGTCTGGAAAAGAAAAATGATTCGCCCCCCTAACTGCTGGGACCCACCAGCCCTCCCGACTGCTGGGACCCACCAGCTACACCTTCGCACGCAAGGAAGTGCGTCCGGGCAAAAAAACAAAACGATTCGCCCCCTGACTGCTGGGACCCACCAGCTACATCTTCGCGGGCAAGGAAGTGCCTGATAGTTGGGACCCACCTGGTTGAAGCGTACGTAGCGTTGTCATTCTGGTCGCGAATGTGTACGTACATACTGGTCGATGTAGAGGCGCGCACGTGTCGTAGTAGAGGCGTGCACGTAGCATGTACACACACGTACAACAGCCAGGGTGCAAGAAAGAAAATACGGCCACAAATGTGTACACACGGGCGGGGTCTCGAACTCCTACACCCACATACGTATGGCCAGGGCTCGTGTACATGGCTGGGTCAGAACGGATAAACATCGTCGTCATCGTGTTCATGGGGAGGCAACGGAATGCGTCGTGTTCATGGGGAGGCAACGGAATGCGTCGTGTTCATCGGGAGGGCTTGGACGGAACATGCGATGGAAACAAGGCCTGGCGTACCGCAGAACGGAGGAAACGGCCTTGCGTTCGACCAGCCACATTTGAAACGGTATCCTGTTCAAAACGGGTCACGTTTGAAGAGGAGGAAACGGCCTGGGGGTTCGTGAGGATCGACGTCTACATCGCGCATCGCCCGCTTCTTCAACATCACCCCATCTTCAAACAACACCAGGTGACATCTTTCTAAGTTCCGTTTTTAGCTAGGAGCGCCCACAGGGCCGCATTATTCCCAGGTCGCGTGGGTCCGTCCCTGCGGCATGTATCCGCTTTGCTTATGCTCTTTACTTACCTTGTTGGGGGCGCCCCTCGGGCTGCATCATCCCTGAGCTGCTCGGGCCTGGCCTAGCGGCGTTTGCTTTTCTCGCATCTATTTAAATGAATTTCCTCCTGCGTGCTTAACATACCCGACCTAATCGCCTGCTCGATTGACGCCTACCTATGGAGCCGCTCACTCTGGCAAGGCATCTACACACGGGTCCGTCCCTGCAACGCTGATAAATCTGAGCGGTCGAGCTCTGGCTGCAGCAGCCCCGCAAGGCGCCACCTCACCAGGCCCTCAGTGCCCCAATCACTCCCCTGGAGCGACCAAAGGTTGGCTGGCAACCATAACAATAGGTCTTGTTTCCCTTTATGATTGGTGTGCAGGACCTACTCCAGGAGCAACGCTAGGGACATCGCGAGCTGCCTCTCCCTCTCTCCAGCACGGACCGCTTGCATGTTAAAAGGGGGGCACCTGAGAATCGCGACTCATGGGCTCCTACTGGCTCTCCAGCCCTCACCCCCTGGCCTTGACCCAAGGCATCGCGACCTGTCATACCAGCGGCGGCTGAGCTTGCTCCAGGGCTAGGACCTGAGGACGTAGAGCATTGAGGAAAGTGCGGGGGAGAGCGAAGAAGCTCGCGAGGACCTAACCCAGCAGCGCCTCAGCTGCCACCGCTCGGGCCAGGCGCTTCGTCGAGGAACTACACCAGACTCAAGAGATAAGTCACGCCCTTACAGGAGTTGAACCAATGCAGCGCAAAAACCCTCGCCCAATGCAGCTCTGTCACGGCGACGTTGCCTTCCTTTCTCGCTCAGCAAGGGGTGCTTGAGCGCTAAAGGGGACCTCCCGAGCATCGCGACTTGGGGGCTCTTACCGAACCTCGGGCCGCTCACCTCCTGGCCTTCAACACGACATCGCGACTTGGGGGCTCTTACCGAACCTCGGGCCGCTCACCTCCTGGCCTTCAACACGACATCGCAACCTGGCATACCAGCGACGGCTAAAGCCTGCCTGGGGACTGGGACCTGTCAGCGGAGAGCGCCAAGTCCTCGTGAGGATAGAAAGGGGGAGCCGAGCCGAGACAGGACAAGCACCTCGCATTGATTCATATTAAGGATATAATATTCATAAAAGACATGGCAGACGCCTTACATGCCCCCATGGGATGTTGCTTCGATTCCTCGCAGGGAACAAGAGTACTAATCCTAAGGATCACTAATCGCCCGTGCTGCCGCAAGGGACGCCATCATCAACAGTGGGCTGCCCAACATCGACGCCAACCTCATCCAGATCAGTGGCGTCGGCGGCGGGACGCAGCTGCCCCGCTCCGAGCACGGCGCGAGCTCGGGGGCTCATAGCTGTTGTCGCTCTTCTCCGGAGTTGCGAGGAGCTCGGGGGAGCCGATGGATTCCCCAGCTCCTCCGTTGCCGCCTGAGGAGCTGCTGGAGGGCCGATGGGCGGGCCAGGTCCTCGCCGGTTCGTTGCCCCTGCCACTCTCCCTGGGGCAGCACTCCAGCCGGCGTCCTTCAGCATAGAAGACATTGAAGTACATCAGGGAGGCGCCATCGTATTCAAGATGAATCACGAGGGCACCTACCGTCCGGCAGACCCAGGAGATTTCGCCCCAGCCCCGGGTCATGAAGACCTTGCCCGGAGCAACGACCTCGACCTTCGCTCCGGTTGTAGGGGTACCGTAGTCAGTGTGCTGCAGCCAGAGCTCCAGTTCCTTGCTCGGCGGCATCTCAAAGGCGAAGGAGGGGGGAAGGCGAATCCAAAAGCTCGGAGGCATGGCGGCGTGGAGCACGAGCTCGCGAGAGGAGCACTCGACGTGGAATCCAGGAGGAACGACACGCACCACCGTGACTCGCCGGCGTCGACGGCGGCACCCTCGATGTCGCTCGACGCCTTCTCCCCAGGGCCCATGACGCGGGCGTACAAGGGTAGCGGATACCTAGGCGGCGGCCACCCGTACCAGGGCCTCGGTGCCTCCTGCTGAGCACCCTATTCTCGATGGCAGAGGACCAGCCGCTTCTTCGCCCGAAGTGGGTCAGGACCCTCTCGGGGGACCTTTCCCTTTTCTTCTGCAGAAAACCGGCGGATTGGTGCCATTGGCGTTAGGAGAAGAAAGAGCGAGGAAGAAGAAGGAAAGGAGTGGCAGCAAGGGATGGACTGAAGGGACTCGCGCAGCCCCGTACTTATAGCCGGAGGAGGCCAACCGTCGAGTACCACGATCGCAGGTAATCATGACCGGTTTCTCTGCATGCAGGGACATGTCAAGTCGTGCGGTTGCCGAGGCGTCATGGGGAGGTGCAGATGCCCACGTCCAATCAATCGCCACGCGGCGCCCAAGGCCGCATGCTGTTAGGGCCCGTGGCAGTTCGCACTTGCCCCTTCGCTTTCCTGCTAGGCCAAGCCCGGGCGCGCCTTGAGCCCGGGGGCTACTGTGGGCGTTCTGGGAACGGGGGTCCCCAGACTTGCCTGCCCGCGGCCTGCGGCGTGGCTCAAGTGGGGGCCCAGGGCAGCCCATCTTCATCAGCTCAAGCTCAAGACCCTCGCGAGGCGGACGACCAAAAGCTTCCTCAGATGCAGCCTCATCAGGCAGGCTTGCGAGGAGGCAGAAAGATCAAGGCAGGGGTACCTCACGAGGAGCCTGTGACGGAAGCCATGACGATCGAGACCAGGCGGGCGCCAGGCGGGCGCCGGCCTGCGCAGTGTCCTTGTTTCCCCTTTAGTGCAAAGGGGGCAAGCACAGGCCAAGGCATCGGGCAAAGGTTACCATTCTGGTGCAACGAGACCAAGACCAGTAGAGCGGCAGGACGGAGGTCACCGTGGAGTCCAAGATGGCGTCACCACCAGTACTTTTGGCAGCCGAAGACCACCTTTGGTCAGGATAACTTGTACTAGATGTTCCCCTTCAAAATGGCCAATTGTTGGCGCCCTTCCCGCTTATTATTTGGGGAGAGGCCCAAGGCCTCTATAAGTAGAACTAGCTACTCAGAGCAGAGGGACATCTAGAAATCTGGTAGAGCCCTAGCAGAGAGAGAGAGAGAGAGAGAGAGAGAGGCGACTGAACTCACCCTAGCAGTTCATCGCACCAGCTTAAGAACACCTCTCGCGAGGCTGTTCTTCCCTTGTACTGTTCATCAGAAGCCCCTGAGGCAATCCACCATACCACACACTAGAGTAGGGTATTACACCACAATGGTGGCCCGAACCAGTATAAACCTCATGTCCCTTGTGTTGTTCGTTGTTTCCAGCTTAGATCACGCGAGGAGATTGGGCATAGATCGGTAGGGGAGAGATCTCCGCGCGCACCCCAGTGTTCGAACCTCAAGGGTCTGCCGGAACCCGAAATCCGACAGGCAGCAAAATCGTACTGGTTCTCCCGTTACACCCTTAGCCGAATTCATCGCGAACGTCAGAGGTACACATAGGAGCAGGGCAACCCGACTATTGACCAAAATTTAGGATCAAAACGGATGCATATAGAGAAACATCCGAGACATCGAGTACCTCAGACTTGTATTTCAAGGCAGGGGGATGGGGCCCCATAACATTTCTATCTTAAAGACATTCTTGTGGCGCAAAGGCAGTGCTTGTGCAGAAATGTGATAAGGAAATTTAAAGTCCATGATTTATTTATTTCACAACTTCAAGCTATTACATGTCGAGTTGCAATGAGAGGAACTAAAGAATACAACGTAAAAGAGTAGGTAAAGAGGGAAGGAAAAATAGGGCGGATATTATCATCGGGTATTTAAAACCCAGACCGCTTCCTGCGGCATGTCTGTACTTCCATGCTGTTGACCTGCTTATCGCCTTTGATGGTGGGGTCTTACGAGGACTGATGCAATCTCGGTCTTGTATGATCTCCAAGCGCTTTATTGTCGAGCCCTTTGAAGGAGGTTTTGAAAGAGTTTGGTGTGTGGTTTAGGCGACATTGATGTAATCATGCTGGCCAGTTCTTTGATAGAACACGCCAGTGGGGGCTCGACACCACCTTGCTCTTCATTCAAGCCGTTTTTGTAGATTTCGGCTCCCTGACAACCCAGGGAATTTTGAGTACAAAGTTATGCACCCTAGGGACATAGTGTCCCAACCAAGGAGGGCATGCAAGGAGCCCACATCCCTATTTAGGGTGCGGGTGTATGTGGCTAAGTTCGACTTGCGCGGCCCAAGTGCACTTTGAAGAGCTGGTAGTGCATTTATCACTACGGGCCACATCCTCGGACGCATGTACCTCGGTTGCAAAAGTCACGTTCTGCTCCTCCGTTCGGAGTGAGCACTCAGTGTTACCATTGAATGTGATAACGCTGTTAGGTCCTGGCATTTTGAGCTTGACATAAGAGTAATGCGGGACTACATTGAAGCCTGCGAAAGTTGTGCGCCCTAAGAGCGCGTGGTATCCGCTTCACAAGGGGACAATGTCAAAGATTGACTCCTCATTTCCGAAGTTTTTGGGTGAGCCGAAGACTACCTCTAGCGTGACTGTTCCAATACATTGGGCTTCAACGCCAGACATGACACCTTTAAAGGAGGTTTTGCTCGACGTGATCCGATATGAGTTGATGCCCATCTTCCTAACTATGTCCTCGTAAATTAGGTTGAGGCTGCTTCCTCCATCCATAAGGACTTGTGTCAGATTATAACCATCGACAATTAGGTCCAAGACGAGTGCTACCAATCCGACATACCTGATGCGGGTCGGATGATCATGCTTGTCGAATGTGATCGGGTAAGCCAATCGTGGGTAAAACTTTGGGGTGACTAGCTCCGACCGTAGACATCCCGAAGTGCATGCTTCCTCTCCCTTTTGGGGATGTGAGAAACATAGATCATATTGACCTCCGTTACCTCATCAGGAATCTTCTTTTGGCCTCTATTATTGGGCCACCGAGGTTCATCCCCGTTATCGCTGTGATTTTGGGTTTTACTTTGGCCCTCCGTCGCCACCTTGCTAGCCTGTTTAAAGCCCCAACAATTCCTATTAGTATGGGTTGCTGGTTTATCCTGGGTGTTGTGGATTTGGCACGACCGGTCCAGGATCCTGTCGAGCTGGCTAGGTCTATCTTTGTTCCCTTACATGGCTTCCTTTTTTGTCCGGATATAGGTTCGGTGAACCCTGCATTGAGTGTGGCATCCTTTGTGTCACTCCCGCCATTTTTATGCATGCGCTTATTCTAGTTGCGCTTCGGCTTTCCATTGGCATCACGTGTTTCCAAGGTGCCCACTTCGCTGTTATGGGTACTTTGTGCGAGCCAGCTGTCTTCTCCTGTGCAAAAGAGGGTCATGAGAGAAGTAAGATCTTCCATGGTCCTCGGCCTGTCTTGGTCGAGCTAGTGGGAAAGCCACTCGTCTGGGATATTATTTTCAAATGTCGAGATGGCTTCAGCGTCGAAGCAGTTAGTGATATGTTTCTCTTTCATGAGGAACCTCTTCGAGAACTTGCGAGCTAATTCGTCTAGCTCCTGGGTGATACGACTGAGGACATCAGCGTCCGGAGGTCGGACATATGTGCCTTGGAAGTTTACCAGTGTAACACCCCGGATGTAACTTTCCCAATTTGTACTCCAACTCTTGCCGTTTCCGGCTTTAAGTTATTTTATTTTCTCGGGTTCGGGTTTTTGTCTCCGTGTGTTGTTATCGTTGTCATGCATCTCATATCATGTCATCATGTGCATTGCATTTGCATACGTGTTCATCTCTTGCATCCGAGCTTTTTCCCCGTTGTCTGTTTTGCATTCCGGCACTTCGTTCTCCTCCAGTGGTCTTTTCTACCTTTCTTTCGTGTGTGGGGATTAAAAATTTCCGAATTGGACCGAGACTTGCCAAGCGGCCTTGGTTTACTACCGGTAGACCGCCTGTCAAGTTTCGTATCATTTCGACTTCGTTTGATACTCCAACGATTAACCGAGGGACCAAAAAGGCCTCATGTGTGTTGCAGCCCAACACCTCTCCATTTTGGCCCAAAACCCACCTAAAACCTTTCCAACGTCTAGATCGTTCGATCACGATCGCGTGGCCGAAAACCGCACCTCATTTGGAGTCTCTTAGCTCCTTCTATCTATAAATAGGCGTCTCCCCCGAAATTCCGGATCAAACCTAACCCTAGATCCACCCCTCTCTGTGCGGCCGGACACGTCCGCCGGCCGCCAGACACGTCCGCCGCCACCCGCAGCAAATCGCGCGCCAACACGTGGCGCCGCGCCCACTTCCCCGCCGCCAGGCCCGCCCGCGCCGCACCCGGGCCAGTTCGAGCTCGCCCGCGCCCCGCCGCCTCTTCC
>NC_041386.1:400191672-400237841 GCF_002162155.2 Triticum dicoccoides
GGCCGTCGCCGACCACCTCCGCCGCCGCGCACCAAGGCCGAGCTCGCCGCGCCGCCGCCCTGCGCTCGCTGGTCGCTGCCCCGTGCTGAGCTCACCCCTCCGCCGTTCTTCGCCGCCCTGCCGGATCCGGCTAGATCCGGCCGGAGAGGAGCCCCCTGTGCCTGGATCTAGTCAGCCCCCGCCCTCCTCGTCCTTCTCCAACCTCACCGGAGCCAGTTTCCTCTCGCCGGAGTTCTCGGTTCGCGCGCCGACGACGAACCCTAGATCCGGAGGGTATAATTTGTCCTAAGTTTGCAGTTCAAGTGCCCTTGTTCATCGTGCCGTAACTCCTCATCCGTAGCTCCGTTCTGGGCATATAGCATATCAAAATGTTCGTCTCAGAGAGCGCATCATTTCATTCCATTGAATCATTTTCATTTGAGTTCATCTTGACGCCCGAAATGCTGTTAGAAGAGGGCTACTTGAGATAATTGTCAGATCTACTACTCCATTTAGATATTTGTCATTTTTGCCATGATTATTGTGTGCATGATATGCCCATGAGCTCTACATATGTTTTGTTAAGGGTTTTGTCATCTTTTCGGAGGTGCAACCCATGTATTTTTGTGATGTGTGTGGTGACTAGCACAAGCTTGCAAAGTGAGGCACTTGGTAATGTTGATTTCAGGGACTTAGCTTTTCCACAGTCCTTGAGCTGTTTATCTCATATGGCCATATGTTCATGTTGTTTCATAGTGATCCGTACCTCTTTTGAGGATGATTAGTAAGGATGTTTTGTTAATCTTGCAGTGCTCTTTCCATATATATTTTTTGTTTGCAATTATGGAGCACCCTAGCTTGAGTCATTCGAGCTCTACTTTTGCTACTTCGTGAATCTGGGCAGATTGTCTACTTGTTTGCGATTTTAACGATGATGTTGTAGTTGATCCGTGCATGCTATGCTATTGTTCTTGCCATGTCTAGCTTGCATTTTATGTATTCTTGATGGGTGTATGCCTAGATTGTCATGACTTGCTCCATAGTGAGTGCATCGAGCTCGTAAACATGCCTACTTGATATCTGTTTTCAGCATGCTCTAGTTTTTCACTAAGTCTGAGAACTGATTATGTTTTGCCATGTTCACATGCTTGCAATTGTATTTTCTGATCCCTTTTGGCTCAAGGTCACTAAGGGACTTTTGTTAAGCTCTTTGAGTATCTCCATTCCATGCTTTACTTTGCCATGTTCAGGTCCTGTAGCATGTAGTTTTGTTGCTCGGAAGAGTGCTATCTGATCTGAAATTCCAAACAAGTGTTAATTTCACTAAGTCTGAGGTCTGTTTGCCATATGCATTTTTGCCATGCTTGTTTGAACCTGTTAATGGATGAATTGGCCGTAGCTCAGTGCTAGACTTTTGTTAAGCATCTAGAATGCATCCCTGCCATGTATTTTGATGCCATGTTTGGGTGCATCTAGAATGCATCTCATATTTCCAGTGGCATACCTGGATTTCCAAGTTGATGCCAGATTCTTGCATCCCTTGTCAAATCTTGCATATGCATCCCGCATCGCATCCCGCATAGCATATCATCTTTGCATCATAGTGTTTGAGCTTTGCGCGTGGCTGATTGTGTCCTTGTTGCTTGTTTGTCTTGTTTGGGTAGAGCCGGGAGACGAGTTCGCTAATGAGGAGCCCGTTGAGTTTGCTTTCGAGGATCCAGTCAACTCTGACAACTTTGCAGGCAAGATGATCATACCCTCGAAATCACTACTATCTTTGCTATGCTAGATTGCTCGCTCTTTTTCTATGCCAATGCTACGATGCCTACCACTTGCTTTCAAGCCTCCCAAATTGCCATGTCAAACCTCTAACCCACCATGTCCTAGCAAACCGTTGATTGGCTATGTTACCGCTTTGCTCAGCCCCTCTTATAGCGTTGCTAGTTGTAGGCGAAGATTGGAGACCGTTCCTTGTTGGAACCTTTATTTACTTGTTGGGATACCATTATATTGCCTTGTTATCTTAATGCATCTATATACTTGGTAAAGGGTGGAAGGCTCGGACTGTCGCCTAGTGTTTTGTTCCACTCTTGCCGCTCTAGTTTCCGTCATATCGGTGTTATGTTCCCGGATTTTGCGTTCCTTATGCGGTTGGGTTATAATGGGAACCCCTTGATAGTTCGCCTTGATTAAAGCTTTTCCAGCAATGCCCAACCATGGTTTTACCATTTGCCACCTAGCCTCTTTTTCCCTTGGGTTTGCGGAGCCCGAGGGTCATCTTATTTTAAACCCCCCCGGGCTAGTACTCCTCTGAGTGTTGGTCCACCTGTCAGCTGCCGGTGGCCACCAGGGGCAACTCTGGGCTGGCCTAACCGTACCTAAGACACTCTGAGTGTGCCCTGAGAAAGAGATATGTGCAGCTCCTATTGGGATTTGTCGGCATATTCGGGCGGTGTTGCTGGTCTTGTTTTAACCTGTCGAAGTGTCTTGAAGAATCGATGTACTGAGTCTGATCGGAACGTCTCGGGAGGAGGTCTATTCCTTCGTTGACCGTGAGAGCTTGTCATGGGCCAAGTTGGGACTCCCCTGCAGGGATTTGAACTTTCGAAAGTCGTGCCCGCGGTTATGGGCAGATGGGAATTTGTTAATGTCCGGTTGTAGATAACTTGAACCTTAACTTAATTAAAATGAATCAACTGAGTGTGTTACCGTGATGGCCTCTTCTCGGTGGAGTCCGGGAAGTGGACATGGTGTTGGAGTAATGCTTGCACAGGTTGCTCTCTAGTTTCTCGCTCGCGCTTTGCCTCCTCTTCTCGCTCTCTTTTGCGAACAGGATAGCCACCATTTTTGCTAGTCGCTTGCTGCAGCTCCACATATTCACCATGCCTTACCTATAAGCTTAAATAGTCTTGATCGCGAGGGTGCGACATTGCTGAGTCCATGTGGCTCACAGATTACTATTAGACCAGATGTAGGGCCTGATGATTCCGCTCCAGGTGACGCGCTCGAGCTCAAGTGGGATTTCGACAAGGACTCTCAAGGATACTATGTTTCCTTTCCTGATGATCAGTAGTGGTGCCCAGTTGGGGTGATCGGGACCGTGTCGCATGTTGGGTTATCTTTTATTTTGGCGTCGTAGTCGGGCCATGAGTGTTTGGTTGATGTAATGTTATTTATGTACCTTGATTGACGTGGCGAGTGTAAGCCAACTATGTTTCTCCCCTTTATTATTATATTACATGCGATGTTGTAAAGATTACCTTACTTGCGACATATGCCTTCAATGCGATTATGCCTCTAAGTCGTGCCTCGACACGTGGGAGATATAGTCGCATCGAGGGTGTTACAAGTTGGTAATCAGAGCCTTCCCTGACCTTAGGAGCCCCATTGCTTGATCGTTTTTAGCAGCCGAGTTGTGTCTAGAAAAATGTTTTGAGTCATTTAGGAATTATATATCGGAGAGTTTAGGAATTATTTTTTACTTCCCAGTCTCCTCATCGCTCTGGTAAGGCATCCTGACGTAGAGTTTTGACTCTTCTCTTCTCAAATTTCACAAAAAAAATAGGATCACACGGGTATCTTGGAATCATTCCGATGGTTTATGATGAGAACATTGTCTTGGTGCCTCCTGTCAGGGGTTTTCTGGAAGTGTCCCGGGGAGTTGAGCTCTAAGGTGTTGTCGTCATAATTTTATCGTTGCAGTTCTGGAATACCTGAGTTTAGTACGCCGACATCGAAAATCTCTTTTATGCAGTTCGTTGGTGAGATAACCTCGACGCCACCCAATACTGGGGCGGGAGTTCGGGAGTATCGCCATAACTTGTATAACGGATGCTTTTCGAAGGTTGAGGTAGATGGTTTCCGAAGTTTTTTCTCGGATATGTGTTGAAGGATGGATACAGCTGGATGTAGGATTTGCTAGATTTGGGTGAGATACTATGCTTCCCCTGTATCCCCAACACCTGATTGCATAACCGTAAAGGTTCGGGAGTTTCATAGGTGGGAATTCTAGTAGCTCTAGTTCTTCTTCCACGGATAGTTGGTTTGAGATTGGGATTTCTTACTGAGTATTCGTTCTTGATCCGTACCTTGTTGATTTATTTCTCTACCTTAATTCTACGTGGCTTCTCCATTTATGGATATGTGACCATTTCAAGAGGAATGCATTCGTTCATTTTGTTCGGATGTGAAGACTATATGTTGCAATTTTCATTCCGTTGGATTCAGCTTCAATATTTGTCTATCAATGTGCTAATGGATGTCAACCTCTTCAGGATGGATCCTCCAACGCGCACGACTCCGAATCCTGATCCGCCACCACCTCCACATCCTCCAGAGGCATGGCAAGCTGTGATGGCCGCAACCAATGCAAACACACAGTTGATCATGCAAATTCTCCAAGAGCGCAATCAAGGCAACCAAGGGAACCAAGGAAAGAATCAGAATCACTTTGCTACACTCAACCAGTTCCTTGCTAACGGGCCAAAGACTTTCAGCAATTGTGTTGAGGCAACCGATGCTGACGATTGGCTTGTGGATCTGTGCAAGCATTTCGAGTGCAATAACGTCAGGCCTGAGGACTTTGTCAAGTTCGCTTCCTTCCAACTCAAAGATCAAGCTGCAGAATGGTTCCAGCAATACAAGGATTCCAGAGGTGGACGTGTTATCACTTGGGATGAATTCCGTCAAGATTTCAGAGCTCACCATATCCCTCAGAGCGTGGTTGAAAGTAAGCGTGAGGAATTCCGCAACCTGAAGCAAGGCTCTTTGTTTGTCTATGACTACAACATGTTGTTTCAGAAGCTCGCCCGCTTTGCTAAGAAGGACGTACCTGATGAGAAGAGCATGATATACCAGTTCAGGGGTGGTCTCAGAGAAGAAATTCAGCTAGCTCTTGTTCTCTTTAGCCCTTGAGGTACGATGAGTTCTACAACATGGCTTTGAAGCAAGAGGCTGCTCAATTGAGGTGTGATGCTTCCATGAAGCGAGTCAGAGATGTTACTCCTTCTTCCTCTACTCAAGTGGCCAAACATCAGAAGTATTGGCTTCCTCCTCCTCCGTTTCGTCAGCCGTATCAGCATAAGAGCAAAGGTGGCAGTGGATCTACCCACCCACCCAACCCTGGCTTTCAGAACAAGACTTCGTCTGAAGCTCCAAGATCGAGTGCTCCGTATCACCGTCCGCTTTCAGAGGTCACATGCAACAAGTGCCAACAGAAGGGTCACTATGCCAACAAGTGTTTCAACCAGAGGCGTCTTCCTCCTCCTCCTCCTGTCAGATCGGCAAGTACAGCTGTGGTCAAGCATAAACCCAAGCACGCCAAGGTCAACTAGATGAACGCAGCTCAGGCAGAGGACAAATCAGGTGTCATCATGGGTAACCTTCCTGTTAATGATGTTCCTGCAAAAGTTCTTTTTGACATGGGTGCATCGCATTGTTTCATCTCAAGACTGTTTTCATCCAAGCATGGTTTGGCTCTGCAAATTTTGCCTAGTCCATTAGCAGTTGTCTCTCCCGGTAGGCGCTTGCATGCTAACTCCATTGCTCCGGATGTTACTATCACCTTGGGTGACTAAAAGTTTCTATCTTCTCCTACGGTTCTTGGTGACTCGGATATTGATCTTATTCTCGGGATGGATTGGCTTTCTAAGCACAAGGCTCAACTTGATTATGCAGCAAGGCAGATCCAATTGACTCATTCGTCTGAGGATGTAATTGTCTTTGCCGCTCGGGATAATACCATCTGTCTGTTTTCTCTCAAAGAGAAGGGTGAACTGGATGCTATCTCACAAATTCCAGTCGTTTGTGAATATCAAGACGTCTTTCTAGAAGAGCTTCCAGGAATGCCTCCGCACCGGCCAGTTGAATTCGTTATTGATCTTGAGCCTGGCACGAAACCTGTGTGCAAGCGTCGTTACAAGATGGGACCTGAAGAGTTGAAGGATCTGAAGAAGCAACTCGATATTCAAGAGAGAATGGGTCTCATCCGGCCTAGTTCTTCTCCGTGGGGTTGTAGTGTTATTTTTGTGAAGAAGAAGGATGGAACGGACCGACTTTGTGTTGATTACCGTCCATTGAACAAGAAGAACATCAAGAATAAATACCCACTCCCCAACATCAACGAGCTATTCGGACAACTCAAAGGTGCCCAAGTATTCTCCAAGCTTGATCTCCGTATGGGTTATCATCAGATTCGAATCCGTGAGCAAGATATTCCCAAGACGGCTTTTAGGACAAGCTATGGTTCATATGAATACACTGTCATGTCTTTTGGCCTCGTCAACGCTCCTCTAACGTTCTCTCGCATGATGAACTTCATCTTCAACGCCTACACCAATGACTTCATGTTGGTCTATCTCGACGACATTCTGGTTTTCTCGAAGAACAAGGAAGATCATGCCAAGAACTTGCGTTTGGTACTCGATAAGTTGAGGGAACATCAGTTCTACGCCAAGTTCTCCAAGTGCGAATTTGGCTCAATGAGGTTCTTTATCTTGGTCAAACATCTCTGCCAAGGGCATTGCGGTGAATCCTGAGAAGGTGTCTGCAATTGTGAATTGGGAACCTCCTCAGAACGTGAAGCAACTCCGTAGCTTCCTCGGTCTCGCAAGCTATTGCCGAAGATTCGTTGAAAACTTTTCTAAGATCGCGAAGCCTCTCTCAAATCTTCTCCAGAAGCACGTCAAGTACGTTTGTTCTCCGGAGTGTGACATTGCTTTCAACACTTTGAAAGAGAAATTGATCACTGCTCCAATTCTGACTCCGCCTGATGAATCCAAACCGTACAAGGTCTTTTGTGATGCCTCTCTCCAAGGTCTTGGCGCAGTGTTGATGCAAGAGAAGAAAGTTGTTGCTTATACCTCTCGCCGGTTGAAGCCTAATGAGAAGAACTACCCCACTCATGATCTCGAGTTGGCGGCAGTTGTGCATGCTCTTTTGACTTGGAGACATCTCTTATTGGGAAGAAAGGTGGACATTTTCACTGACCACAAGAGTCTCAAGTACATCTTCACTCAGCCTAATCTCAACCTCAGGCAAACTCGATGGGTCGAAATGATTCAAGAGTATAATCTGAGTATCGAGTATTCCAGGCAAGGCCAATGTGATTGCTGACGCATTGAGCAGAAAGGCTTATTGCAACAGTCTGATTCTCAAGCCTTATCAACCCAAGCTTTGTGAAGCTTTCCACAAACATAACCTGCAAGTTGTGCCTCAAGGTTTCCTCGCCAACCTTCAAGTCTCTCCTACCTTGGAAGACCAGATTCGCCAAGCCTAGCTTCTTGATGCTATGGTGAAAAAGGTGAAGATTGGGATTGCCAAGAGTCAACCCAAGTACAAGTGCTACCGCCTTGATGACAAGGACACTCTCTTCTTCGAGGATCGTATTGTTGTACCCAAAGGTGACCTCCGTAAAGTGATCATGAACGAGGCTCACAATTCTCTACTCTCCATCCACCCTGGGAGCACGAAGATGTATCAGGAGCTCAAGCAGGCTTATTGGTGGACTCGAATGAAGCGCGAGATTGCTCAGTTCGTGAATGAATGTGATGTCTACAGAAGAGTGAAGGCAGGACACCAAAGGCCAGCTGGTCTCCTCCAACCTCTTGCCATTCCAGAATGGAAGTTTGACCACATTGAAATGGACTTCGTGACTGGGTTTCCAAAGTCCAAACGTGGCAATGATGCTATATTCGTTGTCATCGACAAACTCACCAAAGTGGCTCACTTTCTGCCTATTAAAGAGTCAATCACTGCAGCTCAATTGGCGGAACTCTATACCTCTCAAATTGTCTCTCTGCACGGTATTCCACAAGTGATCTCTTCAGACCGTGGCAGCATCTTTACCTCCAAGTTTTGGGATTCTTTTCAGAAGGCCATGGGCACCAACATCCACTTCAGCACAGCTTTCCATCCTCAAACTAGCGGTCAAGTCGAGCGTGTCAATCAGATTCTTGATGATATGCTCAGGGCTTGTGTGATCTCCTTCGGTATGAAGTGGGAGGATTGTCTTCCTTATGCTGAATTCTCCTACAACAACAGTTTTCAAGCAAGTTCGGGCAAGGCCCCATTTGAAATTCTGTATGGCAGGAAGTGTCGTACCCCTCTCAACTGGTCCGAAACCGGTGAACGTCAGCTTTTGGGAAATGACTTAATCACAGAGGCAGAGGAAATGTGAAAAGTCATTCGAGATAACCTCAAAGCAGCCCAATCCCGCCAGAAGAGCTACTATGACAGTAAGCACCGTGATTTGGCTTTCGAGATCGGAGATCATGTTTACCTCCACGTCTCTCCTATGAAAGGTACTCGTCGCTTCCTATCAAAGGGAAGCTTGCCCCTAGATACGTCGGACCTTTCAAGATTGTCAGCAAGAGAGGCGATCTCGCCTATCAACTCGAGCTTCCTTCAAACTTTGCAAATGTTCATGATGTGTTCCATGTCTCTCAGCTCCGAAAGTGCTTCAAGACTCCTGACCGCACCGTCAACTTCGAGGACATTGAGCTCCAAGAAGATCTCTCCTATCGTGAGCACCCCGTTGCTATTCTTGAAGAGACTGAACGCAAGACTCGCAATAAGTCAATCAAATTCCTCAAAGTCAAGTGGTCACACCATTCCGACCGTGAAGCTGCCTAGGAACGTGAGGATCACCTCCGTTCTGAGTACCCGGCGTTCTATCAGTCCTACATATCGGGACGAGAACCTTTCGTAGTGGTGGAGTTTTGTAACACCCCAGATGTAACTTTCCCAATTTGTACTCCAACTCTTGCCGTTTCCGGATTTAAGTTATTTTATTTTCTCGGGTTTGGGTTTTTGTCTCCGTGTGTTGTTATCGTTGTCATGCATCTCATATCATGTCATCATGTGCATTGCATTTGCATACGTGTTCATCTCTTGCATCCGAGCTTTTTCCCCGTTGTCCGTTTTGCATTCCGGCACTTCGTTCTCCTCCGGTGGTCTTTTCTACCTTTCTTTCGTGTGTGGGGATTAAACATTTCCGGATTGGACCGAGACTTGCCAAGCGGCCTTGGTTAACCGAAGGACCGAAAAGGCCTCGTGTGTGTTGCAGCCCAACACCCCTCCATTTTGGCCCAAAACCCACCTAAAACCTTTCCATCGTCTAGATCGTTCGATCACGATCGCGTGGCCGAAAACCGCACCTCATTTGTTGTCTCCTAGCTCCTTCTATCTATAAATAGGCGTCTCCCCCGAAATTCCGGATCAAACCTAACCCTAGATCGACCCCTCTCCGCGCGGCCGGACACATCCGCCGCCGCCCGCAGCAAATCGCGCGCTGACACATGGCGCCGCGCCCACTTCCCCGTCGCCAGGCCCACCGGCCCGGAGCAGGCCCGCCCGCGCCGTGCCCCGCCGCCTCTTCCCCGACCCCGGCTGTCGCCGACCACCTCCGCCGCCGCGCGCCAAGGCCGAGCTCGCCGCGCCGCCGCCCTGCGCTTGCCGGTCGCCGCCCCGTGCCGAGCTCGCCCCGCCGCCGTTCTTCGCCGCCCTGCCGGATCCGGCTAGATCCGGCCCGAGAGGAGCCCCCATGTGCCCGGATCTAGTCGGCCCCCGCCCTCCTCGTCCTTCTCCGACCTCGCCGGAGCCAGTTTCCTCTCGCCGGAGTTCTCGGTTCGCGTGCCGACGATGAACCCTAGATCCGGAGGGTATAATTTTTCCTAACCCTGCAGTTCAAGTGCCCTTGTTCATCGTGCCGTAACTCCTCATCCGTAGCTCCTTTTTGGGCATATAACATATCAAAATGTTCGTCTCAGAGAGCACATCATTTAATTCCATTGCATTATTTTCATTTGAGTTCCTTGATGCCCTAAATGCTGTTAGAAGAGGGCTACATGAGATAATTGCCAGATCTGCTACTCCATTTAGATATTTGTCATTTTTGCCATGATTACTGTGTGCATGATATGCCCATGAGCTCTACATATGTTTTGTTAAGGGTTTTGTCATCTTTCCAGAGGTTTAACCCATGTATTTTTGTGATGTGTATGGTGACTAGCACAAGCTTGCAAAGTGAGGCACTTGGTAATGCCGATTTCAGGGACTTAGCTTTTTCACAAAGTCCTTGAGCTGTTTATCTCATATGGCCATATGTTCATGTTGTTTCCTAGTGATCCGTGCCTCTTTTGAGGATGATCAGTATGGATGTTTTGTTAATCTTGTAGTGCTCTTTCCATATATGTTTTTGTTTGCAATTATGGAGCACCCTAGCTTGAGTCATTCGAGCTCTACTTTTGCTACTTCGTGAATCTGGGCAGATTGTCTACTTATTAGCGATTTTGCCGATGATGTTGTAGTTGATCTGTGCATGCTATGCTATTGTTCTTGCCATGTCTAGCTTGAATTTTATGTATTCTTGATGGGTGTATGCTTAGCTTGTCATGACTTGCTCCGTAGTGAGTGCATCGAGCTCGTAAACATGCCTACTTGATATCTGTTTTCAGCATGCTCCAGTTTTCACTAAGTCTGAAAACTGATTATGTTTTTGCCATGTTCACATGCTTGCAATTGTATTTTCTGATCCCTTTTGGCTCAAGGTCACTAAGGAACTTTTGTTAAGCTCTTTGAGTATCTCCATGCCATGCTTTACTTTGCCATGTTCAGGTCCTGTAGCATGTAGTTTTGTTGCTCCGAAGAGTGCTATCTGATCTGAAATTCCAGACAAGTGTTAATTTCACTAAGTCTGAGATCTGTTTGCCATATGCATTTTTGCCATGCTTGTTTGAACCTGTTAATTGATGAATTGGCCGTAGCTCAGTGCTAGAATTTTGTTAAGCATCTAGAATGCATCCCTACCATGCATTTTGATGCCATGTTTGGGTGCTGTAGCATGTTCATCTCATTGCATTTAGATGGCTACTTGTTGTAAATCGCAGACCGGTGTCATATTTGAATTGCTTGCCATTTCCAAACCGTAACTCCGATTCTGGCTTTCTTTATATCGTTTTCAAGTGATTTCATCTCATATTTCCAGTGGCATACTTGGATTTCCAAGTTGAGGCCAGATTCTTGCATCCCTTCTCAAATCTTGCATATGCATCCCGCATCGCATCCCACATAGCATATCATCTTTGCATCATAGTGTTTGAGCTTTGCGCGTGGTTGATTGTGTCCTTGTTTCTTGTTTGTCTTGTTTGGGTAGAGCCGGGAGACGAGTTCGCTAACGAGGAGTCTGTTGAGTTTGCTTTCGAGGATCCAGTCAACTCTGACAACTTTGCAGGCAAGATGATCATACCCTCGAAATCACTACTATCTTTGCTATGCTAGATTGCTCGCTCTTTTGCTATGCCAATGCTACGATGCCTACCACTTGCTTTCAAGCCTCCCAAATTGCCATGTCAAACCTCTAACCCACCATGTCCTAGCAAACCGTTGATTGTCTATGCTACCGCTTTGCTCAGCCCCTCTTATAGCGTAGTTGTAGGTGAAGATTGGAGACCGTTCCTTGTTGGAAACTTTATTTACTTGTTGGGATACCATTATATTGCCTTGTTATCTTAATGCATCTATATACTTGGTAAAGGGTGGAAGGCTCGGCTTCTCTCCTAGTGTTTTGTTCCACTCTTGCCGCCCTAGTTTCCGTCATATCGGTGTTATGTTCCCGGATTTTGCGTTCCTTACGCGGTTGGGTTATAATGGGAACCCCTTGATAGTTCGCCTTGATTAAAGCTTTTCCAGCAATGCCCAACCTTGGTTTTACCATTTGCCACCTAGCCTCTTTTTCCCTTGGGTTTCCGGAGGCCGAGGGTCATCTTATTTTAAACCCCCCGGGCCAGTACTCCTCTGAGTGTTGGTCCACCTGTCAGCTGCCGGTGGCCACCAGGGCAACTCTGGGCTGGCCTACCCGTACCTAAGACAATCTGAGTGTGCCCTGAGAAAGAGATATGTGCATCTCCTATCGGGATTTGTCGGCACATGCGGGCGGTGTTGCTGGTCTTGTTTTAACCTGTCGAAGCGTCTTGAAGAACCGATGTACCGAGTCTGATCGGAACGTCTCGGGAGGAGGTCTATTCCTTCGTTGACCGTGAGAGCTTGTCATGGGCCAAGTTGGGACTCCCCTGCAGGGATTTGAACTTTCGAAAGTCGTGCCCGCGGTTATGGGCAGATGGGAATTTGTTAATGTCCGGTTGTAGATAACTTGAACCTTAACTTAATTAAAATGAATCAACTGAGTGTGTTACCGTGATGGCCTCTTCTCGGCGGAGTCCGGGAAGTGGACACAGTGTTGGAGTAATGCTTGCGCAGGTTGCTCTCTAGTTTCTCACTCGCGCTTTGCCTCCTCTTCTCGCTCTCTTTTGTGAACAGGATAGCCACCATTTTTGCTAGTCGCTTGCTGCAGCTCCACATATTTACCTTGCCTTACCTATAAGCTTAAATAGTCTTGATCGGGAGGGTGCGAGATTGCTGAGTCCCCGTGGCTCACAGATTACTATTACACCAGATGCAGGGCCTGATGATTCCGCTCCAGGTGACGCGCTCGAGCTCAAGTGGGAGTTCGACGAGGACTCTCAATGATACTATGTTTCCTTTCCTGATGATCAGTAGTGGTGCCCAGTTGGGGTGATCGGGACCGTGTCGCATGTTGGGTTATGTTTTATTTTGGCGCTGTAGTCGGGCCACGAGTGTTTGGTTAATGTAATGTTATTTATGTACCTTGATTGACGTGGCGAGTGTAAGACAACTATGTTATCTCCCCTTTATTATTATATTACATGGGATGTTGTAAAGATTACCTTACTTGCAACATATGCCTTCAATGTGATTATGCCTCTAAGTCGTGCCTCAACACGTGGGAGATATAGTCGCATTGAGGGTGTT
Organism: Triticum dicoccoides; assembly: GCF_002162155.2. Taxonomy (NCBI): domain Eukaryota; kingdom Viridiplantae; phylum Streptophyta; class Magnoliopsida; order Poales; family Poaceae; genus Triticum; species Triticum dicoccoides. Next base: position 400,204,480 of record NC_041386.1, read on the forward strand.
ACAACCAGCTACCAATGGAATAAGGAGGAAGGTTGCTAACCCAATGCCTAGCGAGCCCCTTTAGCTTGAGTGTCAAGTATTTAATGGCGTCGAGATCGTCCCCATTAGCCATATGTATGTGGAGAAGAAAATCTTCAATCCACACAGCAGGGTTTGTAGTTCCATCGTAGGACTCTATGTTGATGGGCTTAAACCCCTCTCGAAACTAGTGTTCATGACCCTATCTGTGAAACAGATGGGGTGAGCTAGACCTCGGAATTGGGTGGCGTCACGCTGGAGGTCCAATGAGAGTCGTCTATAGGCTTCATCTCGGGCGCGGCCTTTCCTTTCCATCCAAGCGTCACAGCCGTTTGTCCCGGCGGGCGTGTTTCATTATGATGTCGAACACCATGAGGTTCTAGGTAGTCCATGAGTCCTTGTCATAGCAGCGTGGAGGTGGCCGAGCATTGATGTTTTTCGGTACTGGCCTGTCATGTCCTCTAGGGTGTCGGTTAGGCTCATCGATGGCGACCTCCTCGTCGAACTCTGGTAGCAGACTCCTGCGGGGGTATGATTTTGGTGCACTACAGTGCTGATCTTATAGGTCTCGCTCAGCAAAGAGCACTTTGACGAAATTTTCATTTAGTGCGTTGGTGTTAGCTTGCAACTGCTGCTGCTTCTGCTTCATGCTCCGAGATGTGGCAATAAGGCGCCGCCGGAAGCGCTCTTGCTCGAAGGGGTTTCGGGAATGATGTAGTCCTCAGTTTTGAGGTTCTTGTCTTCCTCGAATTCCGGCATATAGTTGTCGTCAGCCCCTTCAAAGCGGTCATCGGTATCTAAGTCCTTGAGATTTCCATCAGGTGTGTCCTATCGTACTAGAGAAGCTTGAGGGTCCTCCTCAAGGTCGTCAGCGCCCCCGCTACTATGTCGTCATTATTGGCGGTAGCATTGTTACCGCTGGGTTCCCCATTATTGGCCCTTCTGCGTTTACGCCAATATCTTGGAGGAGACTTGGTGGTGTTAACCATGTAGACATCACAAGTGGATGTTGCAGTCACCTGCCAGTGTTTACCAGAGGCGAGGTGCTTTCTATGGGGACATCGGCATCTTCATGCATGTTTGTGGCCTCGCCTTAGTCTACAACGTCGGTTAAACCATTGACCGGTGGGTGGCGGGTAGGATGTAAATTTCCCGATCGTCGGATTTAAGTCTGATCCAATCATATACTGTCGGTGCAACAGACCCTAGTCCATTGCCCACAATGTGCACATGCCCAAGAACAAGATTATGGCACCAAGATCAGATCAAAGCGTGAGGGATCAGTTCTTTGAAGGATCAAAGTGCAGATCAAGAAGACCAAGACTAGCCAGAGGCAAGATACCACTATAAGAAGAACCTCCCTTGCCGGGCAGGCGAGCCTAAGTGACTAAGTGGCAGGCCTGCCGGGGCTCACGGAGGTAAACCACTCCACCACACCACCTCATAGTGACACACATCGTCGATCAATGCAATGTCAAGCTCCTAAGTGACTAAGTGGCTGCTCCCTGCCACATGGCAGCCACTTCCTACATAAAATACCTCCAAGCGACACGCGTCGTAAGATGTGTCAAGCAAGCAGGCACAAAGCTAGCAAAACAGCCCGATAGGGTCTGCCGGGTGAGCTGTGGTGTGACATTGAGCAGCGCATTTAATGCGCTCTGTCAGCCTGCAGATATAGCTATGATAGCACTGTTTTCTATCTAATTAGTATGTGAAGACTGATTTTCCACTGTGGCGACCACTTGATCTATAAAAGGAGGCCCATGGCAACCGTAGAAAAGATTCGAACCTCCACACATTCATATGCGCGTAGCCAGTCTCGCCCCGAGGCAACCCTGCCAGGCAAGAGCATCGTCTTTCTCCACCATCAATCCACCAAAGCAGGAGTAGGGTTTTACGCCTCGCGGCGGCCCTAACCTGGATGAAACTGCCAGTGTGATATCCGCCATGCTGTGTTACGCTTCTCCGCTGTTTGTACAACGTGCCCATCCCCCTGCTGAACCAAAAGGGTCTCTTGGCCCCATAAGTGGCTGTGGTTTCCCATGACATCTTCGGCGCGACAGGTAGGGGGATCACTTGCGCAAACCCAAGAGCGTAAGCAGCGCACCATCTTCATTGCAATTTTCATCATCAACGGCTCCATCGACTATGGCGCCCAAGAAGAAGTCCGGTGCCGCAGCTCACCCATCGACCTCGAAGGCCCCACGGCCTGCGATGCTGATGCCGCGGGGAATGCGGAGGTGCATGAGGATGTGGGCGCTGCGGGAGAGGTGGTCGGCACAAGCGGCATTGTCACCACATCCCCCGCGGCCGAAGAAGGAGTAGGAGGCACCGGAGAAGGACATCACCAACAAAATCCCAACGACCACGCTCTGCAAGGTACGGGTAGACAGATTATTCCTTCCGTCCCTCCCGGCCTGGCCGAGGGGAATAACCACATCAGTGACGTTTATCCCGAGGCGAATCACAATCCTACGGCCGCCCCCGTCGTGGGCCCGGCCAAAGGACATGCACCACCCCCGGAGCAAACTGGCCGAGCCAATGCTCCGAATGGAGTCATTGGCCCCTGCGCACTGTCACCTCGTCACCATGCCATCCCAGCGACTGGCTCCCAATGACGGGAGCCTGGGCCCAGTGGTCTACATCATCATCGCCAATTCCAAGCACCACTACGGAGGCTATGGCACGAGCCAGCTGCTGTTGAGGTTTCCGCCGGCAACTAGTCAGATCGATGAGCAGAGAGCCACCATTCAAAGTATGATTGGCTTTGCTGAGGCTAGAGGCTCACAGCGAGCTGGCCCACCACGGCCTCCCCATATGTCGATGGCGGCCCACACTGTTGGCCGTGCAGAAGGGGCCACCTTCACGGTGCAATCCCCTCCACGGCAACCAGCGTGAGGGCCATGAGAGCATGAGCTTGATGACGTACGTATCGATGCCTTCACCCGATCCTCGAGCATGTCAAGGCCGACGGCCAGCCCCGGCATGCAAGTCCCAATTGAGCGACGCCGCGACGACCACGACCAATCCAATGGGCGTGATGGCCCCAACATCAACGAGCCCACTCTCGGCAAAGGCGGGTACCTGCCTTTCGAGGCTGGGTGCCCTGCCTTCACCCGTGAGCTGCGGCAAGTCCGTTGGCCGTCCGTTCACATGGTCAAGCCGGAGATTTCAGAGAAGTATGATGGGAGACTGAACCAGGCAGAGTTCTTGAGCATCTAAACCATCGTTGTTCAAGCTGCCGAGGGAAGAGATGAGAAGGTTTTTGCCAACTACTTCCCTTTGGTGCTCAAGCCAAACATGAGGTCTTGGCTGATGCATCTGCCGGAGCTCTCCATCTCGTCCTGGCTGGCCGGTGAAATTAGTTTGTTGGCCCCTTCACAGGCGGCCATCAAGAACCAGGACGTCCCAGCGATTTGCAACTTGTCCCGTAAGAGGAAGCAAAGAATCTATGAAAGTACATGCAGAGGTTCTACCGAGTCCATAAGAATATTCCAGATATCCACCCAGCAGCTATGATAGCTGCGTTCCATTTGAACATGCACAACCGTCGGATACATTCCAAGATGAACGTTCGATTTCCCAAGACTGTGAAGGAACTTTACACCTTGGTGGACAAATGTGCTCGAGTGGAGGAGGCGAGGAAACTCCCTGGAGAAGATGATGGCGTTGACATCGACTCATAAGATGACGACGAGGCCACCAGTTAGAAGAAGAAGAACAAGAAGCGCAAGGATAAAACAGTACAGACTGTTGAAGGACCGGGCACGCCTAGTACCGACAAGAAGGCTAAGGACGAAGCCTCCGGCAAGTATGTTGCCACATGCACTGACTGCCTGGAGGCTGCGGCTGCTAAGAAGGCTGGAAAAGATGATGTGCCATATTGCAAGATTCACCGGAACAAGGGCCACGATCTCTAGGAATGTCATCAGGTTGAGAAGCTCATCAAGAAGTAGGGACTGAATATGAGAAGCGTGATAAGGAAAAATGTCAGAATGGCACTGGCGGGAAGGGCCGAGGCGATGAAGTAAATCACCTCGGCAAGGCTCTTCAGAACCAAGGAAAACCAACCAGGCGACGAGAGACGGAAGATTGCAATGATGGAAGTGATGGAGGGGACGAAGGGGAAACCAGCAAGCAGGAATTCCAGAAGACCACTAACGCTCTGTGCATTGACGAAGGTGCATTTCTGCACTCCTCTCACTGCCTACTTAAATGGTGGGCGCGTGTGGTCAATGTCGTGGAACCAGTGATAGAGTCTCGGAAGCCGCTCAAGTGATCACGCACGCCCATCATCTTTGTCGAAGAGGACCATCCTGATCACACCACCGCGGTAGGATGCTTGCCATTGTTGGTTTCACCAATAATCCGCAACCTCAAAGTAACAAAGATATTGGTCGACTGCGGGGCCAGGTTGAATCTGATTTCCCCAAAGGTTATCAGCAAACTTGAGATAGCAGAGGAAGAACTCAAAGTCATGGCGTTTCAAGGAATCAACCCCGGTAGGAGTCATCCTAAGGGAATGATCATGTTGCCAGTGACATTCAGAGGAGATTTGAACTACCGGACTGAGAAGGTTGTGTTTGATGTGGTCCACCTCGCCCTGCCGTACAATGGAATCATTGGACGTCCAGCTCTGGCAAAATTCATGGCAGCCTCCCACTATGCCTACAACACTTTGAAGATGCCAGAGCTGCTGGGAGTCATTTCCATTCTGTCAGACAAGAAGGATGCAATTATTTGCGTGGATAAGATGTACCGGGACGCTGTACGGCAGAGGCTGCGGAGCCGCAGTTCCTGCCAAGGAAATCAAAGGAAAGAAGAAGGCTAGTAGGGACACCAGTAAGGAATCCGGGAAGCGTACCTCTTCGGAGTATGCTGCGCCTATTGATTACTTTCCCCGCTATTTGGATGGCGCTGATGTGAAAAAGGTCCCCGCAGGGCTAGCTGGCACTGATGGTACCTTTACTATCAGTGCCACCCTTGATGACAAGTAGTAAAGCACACTCGTTTCCTTCCTGCGGGTGAATATTGATGTGTTTCCTTGGCAACCGTCTGATATCCCCAGTGTTGCCAGGGAGGTAATCGAGCACAACCTTGCTATCTGCCTGTAACACCCTGAATACAACTTTCCATATTAGTGTCTCCGACTATTGCCTTTTCCGGAGATGCAATATGAGATTCCCTTCGTGGTTGGGTTTTGTATTTGTTTTGATTTTGTCCATGTCATGCTTTTCATATCATGTCATCATGTGCATCGCATTTGCATACGTATTCGTTTCATGCATCCGAGCATTTTCCTCATTGTCCGTTTTACAATCCGACACTCCTACGTCCTCCGGCGCCCCCTTTTGTCTATTTTCGTGTGCGGGTGTTAAACGATCTCAGAATAGACCGAGATTTGCGAAGTGGCCTTGGTACACCACCGGTAGACCGCCTGCCAAATTTCGTGTCATTTGGAGTCCGTTTGATACTCCAACGGTTAACCGGTGAACCGCAAAGGCCTCTTGTGTGTTGCTGCCCATCACCCCACCAAAACGGCCCAATAACACTTCCAAACCACTCCCATGTACTCCGCCGTCGGATTATGATCGCGTGGGTGAAAACTACACTCCATTTCGACACTCCTACCTCCTCCCACCTATATATATATATGTGCTCCTCGTCCAAATTTCGGGTCCAAACCCTAAAAAATCCTCCCCCGCCGCCACCGGACACGTCCGGCCTCGCCGGACAGGATCCGCCGCCGTCGCTCGGCGAATCACGCGCCGCCGCTTCCCCGCACCGCCGGCCCACCGAGCCCGCTTCCGGCCCCCGCTGGCCCATCGCATCCCCGCGCTCGCAACGCCCGTCTCCGCCGCCGCACGTCGCCCCCGCCGCCGTACCGGACCCCGCCGCTCGCCGCCCGTCTCCGCCGCCATGCGCTGCCTGGTCAGCTCGCGGCCACCCCGACCGACCTTGCTGCCTCACCCGACCCACTTCGTCGCCTTTCCGCGTCGCCGCCGATCGGCACCTCCTCATCATCGGCGCACCTCGGGCCGACCAGATCCGGCCGCCCCATGAGCTTCAGCGACTTCCCCAAGCTCCGGCCACCGCCTCTCCTTCCTCTCCGACGAACTACCCCGGCCATTCTCGTTTTCCGTGCAACCCTAGATCTAAGATCTGAGGAGGGTATATTTCTCTAAGTCCTCAAACCCTAACCTTTTATGCCTCTGTTCATCATGCCATAACTTCTCAGCCGTAGTTCCGTTTCACGCGCATGATATATCAAAATGTTCATTGAGAGATGCTCTTCATTTCTTCCCATTGTGGCATGCTTGTTTGAGTCCATCTTGATGCCCAAATCACTGATGCAAGAGTTCTATAAATTGTTAGTTGCTGTTACTTATCAGAGTATGAGGTTTTGCATTTTTGTCACATTTGTTGTGTGCATCGTTTGGGCATGAGCTCTACATATGTTTTGATCTATGCCATGACATCTTTATAGGGGTGTTCGACATGTATTTTTGTGATCAATATGGTGACTAGCACAAGCATGCAAAGTAGCCTTCGTGTTATTGCTGATTTCAGGGACTTAGGATTTTACTAAGTCCTTGTTCTGCTGTTATTTTTATGCCATGTAAACATGATGCTACAGTGAGATCTATGCTTGTTTTGAGTTGCTTCAGTAAGGATGATTTGGACATATGGCTATGCTCTATCGGTCCATGCCCCTGTTTGTATTTTATGGAGTGCCCTAGCATGTCTTAATCTTGCTCTACTTTTGCTATAAAATGTTCAGGGCAGATTGTTTACATGTTAATCAATTTTTGCCATGGTTGTTGCTAGTGATCCATGCATGCTATGAACTTGCTCTTGCCATGGTTAGCTTCATGAACATGTCTTCTTGTGGATGCTATGCTTGTTTTTGTCAAGCATCTTGAGTAGATCACTACCATATGCTTTGTTGTTATGTTGGAGTGAAATAGCTTAGTTTCTTGTTGCATTCTAGATGGCATCGTCGTGTTAATCGCAGAATTGTGCCATTCTCGTTTTGCGTGCCATTTGCAAACCGTGCATCTGTTTTCGACAATCTTTATAATGGTTTTGACCGAAATCATCTCATCTTTCCAGTGGGACACTTGGATTGCCATGTTGATGCCATGATCTTTCTTTTCCTTCCGAAGCACGCAGATGCATTGCATACCACCTCTCGCATATCATGCCATATGGATGTGATGGTTGTTTACTATGTTGCTTGCTTCTTTCCGGTTTGCTTCTCCCGTTAGCTTCGGGTTCCCTCTGGAGTTGTGAGGATTGGTCCGACCATGTCCATTTGTCTTCTTCCTTGCGGGATCTCAGGCAAGATGACCATACCATCGAAATCACTTCTATCTTTGCTTCCTAGTTGTTCGCTCTTTTGCAATGTCGCGATACCTACCACTTGCTATATCATGCCTCCCATATTGCCATGTCAAGCCTCTAACACACCTTTCCTAGCAAACCGTTGTTTGGCTATGTTACCGCTTTTGCTCAGCCTCTCTTATAGTGTTGTTAGTTGCAGGTAAAGATGAAGTATATTCCATGTTGGAACATGGATATTGTTGGGATATCATTATTATATCGTATTTACTTTAATGCATCTACATACTTGGTAAAGGGTGGAAGGCTCGGCCTTATGCCTGGTGTTGTTCCACTCCTGCCACCCTAGTTTCCGTCATACCAATGTTATGTTCCTTGATTTTGCATCCCTTATGCGGTTGGGTGTTACGGGAATGCCTTGAAAGTTCACTTTGAATAAAACTCCTCCAGCAAGGCCCAACCTTGGTTTTACATTTGACTAACAACCTATCACCTTCCCTTGGGTTTTGCGGACTCAAGGGTCATCTTTATTTTAACCCCCCGAGCCAGTGCGTGTCTAAGTGTTGGTCCGAACCTGTCAGCCACAAGTGGCCACCAGGGGCAACTCTGGGCTGGCCAACTAGAATCTTGGACAATTCGGTGTTGCCCTGAGAACGAGATATGTGCATCTCCTATCAGGATGTCGGCACATCGGGCAGCTTTGCTTATCTTGTTTTACCTTTGTCGAAATGTCTTGTAACCGGGATTCTGAGTCAGATCAGGTCGTCCTGGGAGAAGGAATGTCCTTTGTTGACCGTGAGAGCTTGTGATGGGATAAGTTGGGACACCCCTGCAGGGTTTTGAACTTCCAAAAGACGTGCCCGCGGTTATGGGGAATTGGAATTTGTTAATGTTCGGTTGTAGAAAACTTGACACTTAACTTAATTAAAATGAATCAACCGCGTGTGTAGCCGTGATGGTCTCTTTCCGGCGGAGTCCAGGAAGTGAACACGGTTCTTGTGTTATGCTTGAACGTAAGTAGTTTCAGGATCACTTCTAGTTCTCGACCGTGTGCTGCTTCTCTTCTCGCTCTCATTTGCGTATGTTAGCCACCATATATGCTTAGTGCTTTGCTGCAGCACCACCTCACTACCCTTTCCTACCTATAAGCTTATATAGTCTTGATCTGGCGGGTGTGAGACTACTGAGTCCTCGTGGCTCACAGATACTTCCAAACAGTTGTAGGTGCCGATGATACCAGTGCAGATGATGCAACTGAGCTCAAGTGGGAGCTTGATGAATATCGTGTTCGTTGTGTTGTTTCATTTCCTGTTGATCAGTAGTGGAGCCCAGTTGGGACGATCGGGGATCTAGCATTTGGTTCCGTAGTCGGACCTTGACTGTATTCTGGATGATGTATGATATATTTATGTATTATGGGAAGTGGCGATTGTAAGCCAACTCTTTACCCCTCTTGCGACTTGCCTACCATGCGGCTACGCCTCTAAGTCGTGCCCCGACACGTGGGAGATATAGCCGCATTGTGGGTGTTTCACTGCTCACATGACAAACTGTCAATAAGAAGGTCCGAAAGCAAGCTTTGGAGCGGCAGCAATTCATTGCATAAGAGATCAAGGAACTTGAGGCAACTAGTTTGGTTAGAGGAGTACTACATCCAACGTGGTTAGCAAACCTAGTGGTCATACGCAAAACTAACGGAAAATGGAGGATTTTGATAGACTTCAGAGATCTCAATAAGGCCTGCCAGAAGGACTCGTTTCCCTTGTCGCGCATCGACTAGATTATGGATTCCACTTCAGGATGTGATTTGCTCTCTTTTTTGGATGCATACTCTGGATATCATCAGATTTTTATGTCCAAGGAAGACGAAGACAAGACCTCATTCATCACTCCATGTGGCACATACTGCTTCGTGCGCATGCCTTTCAGGTTGAAGAGTGTTGGGTCCACTTTTGCAAGAGTAGTCTAGATTGATTTTGGATCACAGTTGCATAGGAACATTAACGCTGGATGATGTTGTGGTCAAGACAAAGGACAGATCAACCCTCATCCAGGATTTAGAAGAAACATTCACTAATCTGCACAAGATCAACTTGAAGCTGAACCCAGAGAAGTGCGTGTTTGGCATTCCCTCCGGCAACCTACTTGGTTTCATTGTGTCCCATCCCGGGATAGAGGCGAACCCCAATAAGATCAAGGCTATCGAGCAGATTCAGGCACCAAAGATAGTTAATGATGTAAGGCGTTTGATAGGGTGCATTGCCGCGCTTAGCAGGTTCATTTCCAAGTCTACCGAGCGTGTCTTGTTGTTCTTCAAGATCTTGAAGAAGGGAGGACCCATGAAGTGGACCCTGTAAGCAGATACAACACTTCAAGATTTGATGACCTACTTGTCCTCTGTGCCCACTTTGGTTACTCCAAAACCACAAGAGCCATTGCTTCTATATCTGGCGGCAACTAATCAAGTGGTTAGTGCAGCACTGGTGGTGCAGCTGGAAGTGGAGGATGCAGCAACCTTAGTTGGTGTCCCTTCCAGGGGGGCAAGTGAGAACAGTCCAACAAGGCCAGATATGTATCAGGACAAGGAAGAGTGCGGTAGCAGAAACAACCCCTAGGATACGGCAAGGAAGAGAGTGGTCCAGCACCCAGTGTACTTCATCGGCTCCCTATTGCAGGGGGCTAGATCCAGGTACTCTAGTGTGCAAAAGTTGATTTTTGGCCTTGTCATGGCCACAGGGAAACTGCGCCAGCACTACCAAGCCCATGAGATCATGGTTGTCACCCGCTTTCCTTTGCAATGGATACTCCAAAACCCTATGGCTACCAGAAGAATAGTGGAGTGGGCATTGGAGTTATCCAGGTATGGCCGGAAATTTGAAAGCAACTCAATGATTCATAGCAGGACATTGGAAGAGTTTATTGCAGAATGGACGCCAACTCCTGATGAACAAGTGCTGGAAACAGTTATTCCCGGGAGGGAAGCACCCAAAGAATGGATCATGTATTTCGATGGTGCCTTCTCCCTACAAGGTGCAGGGGTTGGCGTACTTCTCGTTGCTCCCACTGGAGAGCACCTGAAGTACATCGTCCAGATGCATTTACCCCAGGAGGAGGCGACCAACAATACTGCAGAGTATGAAGGGCTCCCTGATGGGCTCAGGATTGCCACTAAACTATGAATCAAGAAGCTGATCATTTGAGGAGATTCACAACTTGTGGTGAGACAAGTCAACAAGGATTACAAAATTTGATTGATGGAGGCATACGTTGAGGAAGTGAGAAGACTAGAGGAGCGCTTTGATAGATTGCAAACAGAGTAGGTACCCCATGCGGAAAATAGCATCGCTGGTAATCTTTCAAAGTGTGCTGCGCAAAAGCTTCCTGTGGAACCAGGAACTTCTATTCTCCATCTTACTCATCCCTCCGTATCCCTGGCAACAATGGCCCAAAAGAGGAGGAAACTAGACACCGGTAAGCCTCTCCCGGTAGAGGCTCTTGGTGCTCCTGGCAGGGACCCTGCTGGAAACAAATCCCCTTCGATTGCCGTGCTGCACCCCCCTGCCGGGCCACTGGTCCCCGCAGTCGAGGAACGCACCCCCGCGAATGAGGAGGTGCCGCTAGACTCGTTGCCGAGCCCCAGGCTCCAACTTGGGCAAGGCACATAGTCCACTTCCTCCAAACCGGAGAATTTCCCGAAGAGCAAGAAGAAGCTGAAAGAGTAGCCCGGAGAGCCAGTATGTATTAGTTTGTCGATGACACACTATACAGATGACGGCCCAACAGTGTGAAATTGAAGCGCATTTGTCGGGAATAAGGAAAGGAACTGCTAGCAGAAAGACACAAAGGCATGTACATTTCCCACATTGGATCAAGGGCGTTGGTTGGGAAAGCATTCTGGCAAGGATTCTATTGGACCACAGCCCTCCAAGATGCGGTCGAGCTAATCACCAAATGTGAAGCCTGCAAGTTACATTCCAAGAACATCCATCTGCCTGCCCAAGCTATTTAGACAATCCCTTTGTCATGGCCGTTTTCGGTCTGGGGCTCGATATCCTCGGTCCTTTCCCCTGAGCTACCGGGGGATTTGAATTCTTGTTTGTTGCCATTGACAAGTTTACAAAGTGGCCAGAAGTAGAAGCTGTGAGAAAGGTGACTTCTTAGTCAGCTATTAAGTTCTTGAAAGGATTGGTGTGCCACTTCGGGGTCCCTTCCAAGATCATTACCGGTAATGGCACCCAGTTCACGAGTCGCGCCTTCATGCAATATGTTCATGCCCACGGAAGCAAGATATCATTTGCCTCTGTTGCCCTTCCCAGAAGCAATGGACAAGTTGAGAGGGCGAGCGCTGAAGTGTTGAGAGGACTCAAGACAAGAACATTTGATAAACCGCAGAAGTGCGGTAGGCAATGGATCGACTAGCTGTCGGTGGCTCTTTGGGCCCTCAGAACAACACCAGATCGAGCTTCCTAACAGGCTCCCTTCTCCCTAGACTATGGGGCAGAAGAAGTAATCCCCACATAACTCATTTATGGGTTACCTCAGAACGACACCCTGAGTGCTTGCCTACGATGAAGTAGCATAGGATCAGCATTGGCGTGACGATGTTGTGCTTCTTGAGGAGAACTGTCTCTGGGCTGCTACGCGTGCTGCATGCTACCAGCAAGCCCCGTGTTGCTATCACAGCAGTAGGGTTCAAGCCTGGTGTTTTGAGGAAGGTGACCTTGTCCTTAGGCGTGTTCAGTTTGCCAAGGGTGCAAACAAGTTGACGTCAAAGTGGGACGGCCCTTACCGGGTAGTACGAGTCACCGGACCTGGCATAGTCCATCTGGAGACCGGAGATGGCTTTCAATTGCAAAACTCATGGAATGTTGAGCATCTCCGCAAGTTCTACCCGTAAGGCGCGGCGGTCGGGCCCTGCTCGGTAGCCACCCTTTTGTATAGGCCTTGCCATAGTTGCATGTAAACCCATGTACAAAGCCTGGCATAGACCCTGAGCAACAGATAAATAAAGGAAGCGCTGGGGGCCCCCAACAAGTTGCATGCATGCATAAGAATTTCATGAGAATCGCATGTTCATGTAGATAAGATTGCATCTGGCATCATTTTTCATCTGCATAAATTGTAGGCTCCGGCCGAGGACTTGGTCCGAAGAGAGATGGAAAGATGAGCCTACACTGCAATCTTCAGCAAGACAAACAGATTTTCTTTCTCTTATCCATACATGTTCTATAAGTAAAGACTTGTGCATAAGAAAACATTGCCGCTTTTTAAAACTTAGGTGCTCCCATCCAATGAGTTGAAGTTGCTTCGGTTAGGATTATCACAGTGGCCTTTGATGAAAAAAGATTGGCGGGGGGCTGGTCCCTCTTTGTGTTTTGTGCCCGGTAGGCCTTGCCCCACGGCAACAAAACTGAGGGTACCGGCAGGGTAGCCTGCTGGGAGAAACTTGTTTGCTTAGAAATATAGAGGCATTCCACCTCTGCATGGACATATTACATGCATGAGTCCTCGCCAAGGTTCATATTTTTCATTAATATGCTGATCAAACAAGTACTGATCTTATAGGACACAAACATGGATTCAAGAGACTACATAATTTGAACAAAAATTTGGCAAGTGCCTACAGATTTAATATTAAAAACAGATAAAATACCCGTGATGCCTTCACTTTTTCCTCTCCTTCGAAACTATAGGGAGAGATGAAGAAGGTGGAGGGAAGGCAGGCTGGGATTCGGCGCTTCCCCAGGATCAGGGTGGTGCCATTTCCCCGGGATGGTGACACTGCCGGAAGCTCAGATGGGGGCGGTAGAGTCACCGGCAAACACGACTCGTCCGAACGGTCGCCCCCGTTCTTGACACGTTGTTGGTTGCCGCCACCGTCCGTACAACTGCCGCCCAAAGACCCCATCACGATAACCAAATCGGGTGCCATGCTCTCCGGGTAATCCCATAGAGAGCATGGTCGTCCTCGATAACCCGAAGATCAGGAGCCATCGCACATTAAGGAAGCATGTATGGGAACAAGGAGTTATTCCATGCGTCGAGGGGATAGTTCCCGAGGAGGTCAGGTATGCCTTTACCGATGGCGAGGCCATTCTACTACCTCCCTCCGGTGCGGCGAGAGGAGGAGGAATAGTCCACGAATGGCTACCACGCATTACGTCCGTTACGGGCTTCGGTGTTGTGTCTCTTGTGTTGCCCCTCACAAAAATTGAAGCCACGGACAGCCCAGCAACGACCAAAGAGGAGTCGCCACCTCCGGTGCTACTGCCGCGCCTCCCATGCAACCTCCTGAGTCTTGCGGGAAGATGAGGAAGGAATCTCGCCCCAATGAAGGCGTATCCGCACCTCCTCCAGACCTGGACCAGACTCACTCCCCAAGCATCAACACGAGCATTCGACATCGCCAACCCCAAGCTACGGCCTGGGGCCTGGCCCTAGGCTCTGCCCTTCGGCATGACCAGTACAAAGCATAGGATGGAGGAGAAGGGGTGTGAGGATGAATGCCTCCGCTCCTCCCCTGCCCCTCATTTTATAGGAGGGTCAGGGAACATACCGATCCCACGACTGGTAATCGCGGCCCTTCTCCACCAATTCAAGAAGACCGGGCCCCTGCCTTGATGCTCTCCCATACCACACACCTCTGTTAACTACCCCACTTGGCGCATGCATCATATGTGGCTAAGGATAAGGGTGTGGTGGGTAGAGTAAAATGGCAGTTACTCGCCCATGCGTTAACGTCATTCATGGGCCATTACAAGAGTGGCCCCACCAGCATTGGCATTACGCGACGCGTAGAAGAAATGAAAATTAGCCAGGCTCAAGTTAATAAAGAAGCTAGGAAGATCTCAAGGCGCCAACCACCTTTTATACCCCTGCCTGTGCACTAGTTAGGGCCTACCCCGACGATGCCCGACAACATGTTCGGCCCAGGCCCGGGGGCTCCTGTCGGTGCAACAGACCCTGGGTCCATTGCCGAGACTGTGCACAGGCCCAAGAACAAGATTAGAACACCAAGATCAGATCAAAGCGCGAGGGATCAATTCTTTGAAGGATCAACATGTAGATCAAGAAGACCAAGAGTAGCCAGAGAGAAAAGTTACCACTACGAGAAGAACCTCCATTGCCGTGCACGCGAGCTTGGCGAGGTTGGGGTTACCCCGAAAGCGAGTCTCCCAGATCGCCCCGATAGGCCTGCCGGTGATCACGGAGGTAAACCACTCCACCACACCACTTCACAGCGATGCATGTCGTCGATCATTGCGGTGTCAAGCTCCTAAGTGACTAAGTGGCTACTCCCTGCCACATGGCAGCCACTTCCTACAAAAACTACCTCCAAGCGACACCCGTCCTGAGGCGCGTCAAGCAAGCTGGCATGAAGCTAACAAAATAGCCGGCCAGGATCTGCCAGGCGACTTGTGATGTGACATTGAGCGGCACATTTAATGCGCTCTGTCAACCTGCAGAGTTAGGTATGATAATAGTATTTGTTATCTAATCAGTATGTCAAGACTAATTTGCCATTGTGGTGACCCCTTGATCTACAAAAGTAGGTCCATGGCAACCGTAGAAAGGATTCAGACCTCCACATATTCAAACGCTCGTAGCCACTCTCACCTCGAGGCAACCCATCCGGGCAAGAGCGCCGCGTTTCTCCACCATTTTCCACCATCAACCCACCAAAGTAGGAGTGGGCGTTTACGCCTCGCAGCGGCCCGAACCTGGGTAAAACTACTCGTGTGATCTCTATCGTGTTGTGTTACGCTTCTCTGCTCTTTGTGCAACGTGCCCATCCCACCGCTGAACTAATAGGGGATCATGGGCCCATAGGTGGTCATGGTTTCCCACAACATAAACCAAAGTCTTGATGTCTGAGATAGACATGCTCTAGATGCCGTCAAGCATCTCCTTGAGGTGAGACAACTCTTCAGAATTCATTGCTTGGTTGTAGGCGGGGCTAACTTGAAGTATGCCTGGCATGTGCCCCGGCATGTCTTCGGCGCAAAGGGGGTCCAAAGAAGATTGCAGATCCTGCACTGAGGTCGGCTCTGGGCCCGATGCGCCTTCATGGGTGGGAGCCGGTTCCATGTCCGGGCCAGATATTAGAAGGGGATCATCCAGAATCGTTCCCAAGGGTCTCTGGTGATGCTATGAGTCTTGGCCTGACGTCCCCAGCAAATATCGATTCCAGGGTCGATCCTCTGCAGTTTAGTTGGTCCTCAATCCGGTCAGGCATCCAGCCCGATAGGACAAGTTCGCCATGGGAATTTGTAGTGTACTCAAGGCCACCGAAGGTCATGATCTGACCCAGGGCATAGTTTTCGACATAGGACAGGTGGCCCATTGAATCGGCATAGAAGATCATGCTGTCGAACACAAAAAGCTGGCCGGGGGCGTAAACGCTCCCACAACAATTGGCATAGTTTATCTGCGAGCAAGACATCAATCCTTCTGTTGATTCCATAGCGGAAATTTCAATGAAAGCACCAATGTCAGTGTCAAAACTGGCAGAACTTGGGTTGGGGGTCCCGAGCTATGGATCTTGGACATATGGTCACAAGTATAGAGAGACAATGTTTTACCTAGGTTCGCGCCCTCTTGATGGAAGTAAAACCCTATGTCCTGCTCTTGTTTATATTAATGGAGATGTATTGGCTACATAGTTGATCTACCTTGAGATCGAAAGATGTGGTCTAAATCTAGGGCTAGGTGAATGATATTGCATTGATGTCGCCTCCATGGGCTAAACCCACAGCTTATATACACGCCAGGTAGGGTATCAAGGGTTACAAGGACTGTATCTAGGCACAAGGCAGCAGGAGAAATCTTGGAGTATACGACAAGTGTTCGGTGGAGGTAGTCTCGATCACAATTCCCGCATGCCGCCTCTGGAGGCCATCTTGGGTATGAATGAGGGCCCATCAGCCAAACCCGAGGAGCATGTGCCGACTAGGTTAGCACCCCATAATCCAAGACACCATTAGGAAGGCTCAGTCTTTTCCCTGGTGTTTTGTTCCACTCATGCCGCCCTAGTTTCCATCATACTAGTGTTATGTTCCTTGATGAGGGCTTCTAACACATGTGGGGTGTTATGGAGCCCCTGGTCATTTGCTTATGATAAAACTCTTCCAGCAAGAACCAACATTGGTTTTAATGTTTCCCCAACATAATAATGCTAGTAATAAATTTGACGCATAGGGAGTTAGCATTGTCCGCGGAGTTAATTCAACATAATACGGACGGGTCGGTGTTGATAGTGTTGGACCAAAATGGGCAACCTATGGGCCAGTTCGAGGAAACTTGAGGTCTGGTTTTACTCCTAGCTTGACCCATCCGGTTTTGTCCTGAGAGCAAGATACGTGCAGCTCGTATCAGGATCATCGACATGCTAGGAGATCTTTCTTGTTTAGTTTTACCTTTGACGAGTGCCTTGTCCACTAGGATTCCTTATAGTAAGCATCAAGTTATCAATGTGTGAGGTTTTCCCATCGGATGTGTGTGGCAATTTATAATGGACTACTTGGAGCACCCCTGCAGGGTTAATTTTTTTAGAAAGTCGTCCCGCGGTTATGTGGCGACTAGGAAATTTATAATATCCGATTGTAAAGAACTTGACACTAAATTCAATTAAAATACACCAACCACGTGCATAACCATGATCATCTCTTTTCGAGGGAGTTCGGGAAGAGAACACAGTGGGGTTATGTTTGACTCGTAAGTAGTGTTTAGGATCACATCTTGATCATAATAATTTGTGCTCGTTTATGCGTAGTCACTTTGTTACTATCCTACTCGTAAGTTAGCGACATACAAATGCTTAGTGCTTGTTGAAACCTTAGCACTTAATCATTTCATACCCATTAAGCTTTGCTAGTTTTGATAACCTTGGTAATGAGATTGTTGAGTCCCCGTGGCTCACAGATTACTACAACAACACGTGCAGGTATAGGTAAAGTCATGACTTGATGTGAGGCCGATGCTTGTTTTCTTTTGGAGTTCTTCTTCTTCCTCTTCAACAATCATAGGATGGGTTCCAGGTCGGGAGCCTGGGATTAGCAGGGTAGATGTCGTTCTTCTTCTTCATTTGATTTCATCCGTAGTTGGATCCAGCTCTTCTGTATGATGATTTCTATGTATTGATGTATTGATGATGTAGCTTTTTGCGAGCACTACAAAACAAAACCACTTAATGATGATATGTGTTTGTCACAGTAGGTCACGTTTTCTGTCATGCATGTAAATCAATGACGATTTTATGACAGAATCAAGATAGTCATACTTGTGTTGTCATAGAAGTATTGCATGAAAATACCAAAATTATCATCACGGAAGTGTGCACTTGCATGACGATAAATCGCGCATCATGGAAGTGTTTTCGTCAAGGGTAACCGACACATGGCATCCACTGAACGGGTCACCGTTAAGCTATCGGGTTCAGGTTTGGATCCGATAACCTGTTAACAACCCCGACCAATGGGGATTTTGCACGTGTAAAATTCTCATTCGCTGGAGGATCCACGTGTCGCATTAGCATTGGGACAAATGTCATTCACTCATTGTACAAGAGGCACCTATGACATGTTGGCACATGGCAAGGCCCAACAATGTCCCTTTTAGGTGAAAGAGGTCGGCCTAGTCAAAATCAGCAAGCCGGCCCATATAAGGCATACTTGTGACTGGTCCATTTAAGCCCACGGCCATTACGAGATGTGCCAATTCGGCCCGACAATGGCTCGTTAACTATTGCAGCCCATCATCAGTTCAATCCCATTAACAACCCGCTATATATTTGGGCTCCATGTCGTCCCGATGTGGTTTCGGCCTGTCAACGGCCCATTCAAGGGATGGGCCAATTTTCAGGATGTACGTCTTTCGGCCTTTTAGCGACCCATTTAACTGTTGGGCAAATTTTATGCCTGGTTTTTCTTACAGCCTGTTAACGGCCCATAAATAAGTTGGGCCATTGCTGCCGGACCTGAGTTTTGGCCTCTTAACGACCCATGCTATTCATGGGCCAATACCATCCCAGTTTCGCTTTCAGCCTGCTAAAGGCCTAGAACACAGTTGGGCCATATGCAGTTTGACCAGACTTTTGGCCTCTTAGCGGCCCATGCTCTTCATGGTCCAGTATGAGCCCGCTGTTTCTTTCAGCCTACTAAAGGCCCACAGTACAGTTGGGCCATATATAGCCCGACCTTAGTATCGGCTTGTGAAATCGAATGGGCCCACTTATTGCCTGCATCGATGTCTGCCTGTTAACGACTCGGTAGGTAACAGGGTCGAGCATTAACTATTGGCTTGTTTCAATTATAGCAGACCAATAGAGCTTTTGTCCTGGTTACGGCTCATTAACTGAATGGGCTCGCTAAAGTTCTAACATGTCTGTAAGGCCAATTAGATAACGTCAATTCTGATCGAGCTATAATTTGAGCCCAATACGACAAAAAATTATCGACGGGACAAAAACCGATCAATCAAAGGCCTATGAGAATTTTGGCCCATGTGAGCCCATTAGGGAAGCCCATTAAGGGTAGTGGGCCACTTCCTTCATATAGGGCCCATGACTGTTCGTGCTAACTAACAATTTCACTCTTTTTTGGCTTCCTAGCGACCAATTAGCTGGAATGCGAGGCACGCTAAGAAAATGTAGGACATATAAAAGAAAAAATGTTGCACATCCAGCATGTATTATTGGAAATTACATCCACTGGGCAATCAAAGATTAATGCCAGCTATCGTGGGAAACCACGGCCACCTATGGGGCCATGATCCCCCTTTGGTTTCGCGTCGGTATGGGCATGTTGGACAAAGAGTGGAGAAGTGTAACATAACACGACATAGATCACACGGGTAGTTTTATCCAGGTTCGGGCCGCAGCGAGGCGTTAAACCCTACTCCTGCTTTGGTGGATTGATGGTGGATAAATGCAGCGCTCTTACCTGGCAGGGTTGCCTTGCAGCGAAAGTGTCTACCTGCGTATGAATGTGTGGGATCCGAATCATTTCTACGGTTGCCATGAGCCTCCTTTTATAGATCAAGGGGTCACCACAATGGCAAATCAGTCTTTACATATTGATTAGATAGCAAACGGTGCTATCATACCCAACTCTGCAGCCTGACAGAGCGCATTAAATGCACCGCTCAATGTCAAATCACTGCTTGCCTGACAGACCCTGCTGGGCAGTTTTGCTAGCTTCGCGCCTGCTTGCTTGACACGTCTTAGGGCGGGTGTCGCTTGGAGGTATTTTTTGTAGGAAGTGGCTGCCATGTTGTAGGGAGCAGCCACTTAGTCACTTAGGAGCTTGACATTGCATTGATCGATGACGAGAGTCGCAGTGAGGTGGTGTGGTGGAGTGGTTTGCCTCAGTGAGCCTCGGCAGGCCTGCTGGGGCGATCTTGGAGGCTCGCTTCCGGGGTAACCCCAACCTCGCCAGGCTCGCCTACCCAGCAAGGGAGGTTCTTCTCATAGTGGTATCTGGTCACTCTGGCTGGTCTTGGTCTTCTTAATATGCACTTTGATCCTTCAAAGAACTGATCTTTGTGCGTTGATCTGATCTTGGTTCTTTGCTGACGTGGTGGTCGGCTGTCCGGGAACGAGTCAGGGGAAACACATACCCCTGTTAGTTTACCCCAACACTAGTGCAAATAAATGAATAGAACTTAAAGATCTACAACCTTACCATCTGCAACCTCAGCGCGGACGATGCCCATAAGCATGTGAGCAAGTTCTTCCTTCTTTGCTACACTACCTCAGAAAACATTGATCATTTGTTGTTGTGGAAGAATGCGCACCTCTGATTCCTCCACAATTTCCATCATTGCTTCAGCCAGTCATTGGTTCACAAACATAAATTTCTTCCATTGTATACGAGACAGAGGAAACTCAATGGTTCAGATGGTGGTAGGCTTGTATTATTGATAGTGGAGAGTATCTCAACCACTGCATCATAACATAAATTAGGAGGGGAACCAAACAGATTAATCAAGAGTTATTGCCATATTACCTGGCCTAGATTTATTGGAACGAAACAATGGGGTTTCCTTGCTGCTTTTAAAGTTTGTCTTCTTATCTTCAGCAGCACGCACCAAATTAACACACGAGCATTGCTATCATTGGCCAGGTCAGATAATAGGAAAGCAACATTGACACAATGAACGTTTGGGCAACCAGACCACACTAGCCTACACCAAGTTAACACAATATACAGAACTATCATCAGCCAGGTAAGGTAATAGGAAATCAATATTGACACAATAAATGATTGGGCAACTAGAACAACACTACAATTTAGTAATGTGCATGATATGAGATAGTACACTCATGCAACTCAATATGCAAAACTACGAGGCATTTTTCCTTACAAAAATCAACATTTTCGCCTTTAATTATACATTTTGCTAGATGTAAATTGAGATCAGATAAAGGCTAGATTCATGCCGATTAACAAAATACATGATGATGTACAAATTTACTGATATACAACAGGTACTTACATCAGCATTGCAGCACAGAGAATTCCCACAAGACACTTTCCTCGAACGTGATCCCAATTTAGAATGTCTTCTATCCTATAAGCTTATTTTTTAAAAGAGAGATGGGTAAGAAACATGTAGGAAATATGATATGAATGCTATAAAATTTCATGATGTGAGGATACGGACACGCTTTTCAAAATGGACTTGACATATTTTTGTTGTACTACAGCGGACTAGTTCTATGGCCACTTGAATCTTCTTATTCCAGTAGGAGTTGGGTTTCTCTGTGTTGGAGAAGTATCTATGAAGGCTGGAGTTGGTTTACTATCTCCTAGCATCTGGATCTTTTGCAAAGACCTTGTTTGTAACCCTTCAGATTCTAACATAGTCGTCTTCCCCTTGCATGCCTTATATAGAAGAAAGGTGCTTCTATTATAAAACATGCTACGGCAGACAGATGGAATAGGTACTGAAGAATAGAAAGGCATGACATATTGACATGTTTTCCCTCCATCCAGAAATAAATGGATGTGTCTAGGCATATTTCTGTTCTAGATACATCCATTATTATCCATTTCTATGACATGTAATCCGGATGGAGGTAGTATGATGTAAGAGCTAGGGATACAACAGGACAACAGAGTAAAAAACACTAGTTGAATGTAAAGATGTATGATAGCGGAATACATACAGAAAAACTCAGAGGCAACATATGCGTGTATGATTTGGGAAACTAAGACGGCATTGCAACAGATAACTAGAACATCACTTCAATTGAAAAAACATGGTATGGTAGATAGATGATGTGTCAGGACCCCGACTCAATGCCACATCGATCTAGCATGTAACACCTCATATCACTTTGCGGCCTCACGCACGGTATCCCCACGGTGTCGCCTTACCTTTGTCCGGGACCGTTTGCGCCTTTTGGCACACGTATATGATGGTGTCGCTAGCATCCATATGATAAAGAGCCCGGGCTGACATGGCTAGTCGTAAACCCAAAGTGGCACTAACTTACAGGGACAGGCATCCATGACCCAGCATCGAACGTGTCGGTCATCAGCGAGTGAATCCAGGCTGTAGCACTGCGCTAACAGGACTCCGGCGAACCGGGCTGTAGCGGGCTAGCAGGACTCCGGTATTCATCGTGTGACATTTCCCCGAAGGGACAGACACAGGATCGAAGAAGGACACATGCCGGCCAACCTAAGTGTTCCGGAGCAGTAGCAAGCTACCAGGGCTCAGTGGAAGCACTAGGAGACATTTCCCGGTAAGAGAGTCTACTAGGGATAAACAACTAGATAGTCAGATCCCACACATAGCAGTACACATTACACGTACGCATAATATGCAAGTATGTGATGTACAACATGGCATCACAGCATAACTCAACAACTCAAATAGATAAAGACTCAGAAGAGCCATCACAACATTATTACAACCAGGGGTCACATGACCCAACAGTCAGAGCAATCAAGCAACAAGCGGAAGCATTACATGTCTGAGTACAGACATCTATAAATGAAAAAGGCTGAACGCCTGACTATCTACAACGTCCGATCAAGATCGTAGCTGAGGTACTAGCTACTAGTCGAAGTCCACGAGAACACTAGTAAGACCGAAGTCTCAGCTGCAAAAACATAAATAAAGCAACATGAGTACAAAGGTACTCAGCAAGACTTACATCAGATCCTATCGTACATGCATTTGTATCAAGAGGGTAATGTGGGGTTTAGTTGCAGCAAGCCAGCTTTGACTCTGTGGCTATCCTATTCTACGACTACCAGAAACTCTGGAGGTGAAACAACGTACACGAGTCCACTAATCACCACACAATACACTACTATGGATTCATCCCCGTCTCCCTACGAGAAGGCCATCCATAGCACTCACACTTGTCTTGAGCATTTTATAGTATCCACTTCAAGTTGTCTATGTACCATGTGAGCATCCAAGAAGTCCATAACCGCGGACCCGGCTATTCGAATAGATCATGTTAACCCTGCAGGGGTGTACTTCTTCACACACGCTCTCGCCACTTACCGCCATGTACACGTCATGTATCTCGGCAACCTTCAAGCGGAAGCCTGGCGAGGGTGTCGGCCACGACCTGACTAACCACACAAGACTCTAGTCCAGGTTTATCGCCTATTCGGGTTCCATCCGCAAGGAGATCCGGCCGGGGTGTCGCTTACGGCCCCAAACGATGTGTACAGGGTTCCCGAGCCCACCATCCGGGTGCCACTCGGTACACCAGGCCACGTGTGCCTAGTCTGTCCCAAGCCCACCCTGCCGGGTGCCACTTGGTAGAAAAAATAGCACTACCTACAAACACCAGAAACTAGTTGCGACTCCTGGACAGAGACCAAGTTGGTTAATAAGTCGAGAGGGGTCGAGTTACCGGAACCCAATGTGTGGTAGTATCGAGTCATTGGACAACATACATAGAACTCAGTGCTTAAGGACGGTTCCAGTGAGACAACCCACCATGTACTCCTACACGGCCTCTCACCGCCACCTTTACCAAATCGTGTTCACACACTTCACTCTCAGCATCAGAACATATCGTAACACTCCAATTCATTCCCAATGAACCAGACCTGACACAACTCTAAGCCATAGCAGGCATAGCATGGTAGGAACACAACAATGGCTTCAATCAACTCCTACACATGCTAGTGGGTTTCAACTATTTACTGTGGCAATGACAGGTCATGCAGAGGAATGGGTTCAACTACCGCAGCACAAAGTAGCAGATGAATCGTTGTTGTCCTAATGCAATAACTGAGAGCAGGAGCGAGAGAGTAGGGTTTTATCGAAATGAACAAGGGGGGTTTGCTTGCCTGGTAAAACAACAAGGGAGGCACTGCTTCACAGACAGGTACTCTGGAACGTCTCCGGAGCAGGACCTATCGAGAAGGAACGGTGCCGGCAATCAATACACAATCATATGCAACAATATGATGCATGAACATGGCATGTAGATGTGATGCTGTTTGAGCTAATGCATCTAGTAAACATTTGGTTTGAAGTCCATTTGAACCAAAGGTTCAAATGCATTTCTAAATTAAGTCTCTTATATATGCCCTAATGTGTTTTCCCATATTCAGCATGTATAAGTTGGTTTTTCATGCATGAAACTAGTACAGATGGAAAGGTTGCATTTTCCTGATAATTTTTCATATATAAATTATTTTAATCTGAGCTACGGTTGAATTGTTATGAATTTTTGAAGTTTAAAACAATTTCTGGAATTTCCTGATTTAATTTAAATCCAGAAATTATATATTGCGTCAGCATTGAGTAAGCATGACGTCAGCAGTCAACTGGGCTGGTCCGGGTCAAACCTGACGTGTGGGGTCCACACGTCAGTGACAGGGGGTTAAACAGGGTTAGTTTAATCCTAATTAAAAAGATTAGTGGCGCTGGGGCCCACTGTCAGTGTCAGGGTTAATTAACAGAGTTGATTAAATTTAAACTAATCCTAAACTAAAATTAGTCAGGGCCGGGGCCCACATGTCATTGACTCTGGGTAGTCAAACCCCAGGTCAACTGGGGGGGGGGGGTTAGCGCGGGTTGACCGGTCAATCCCGCCGTCGTTTAGCCGCCGGCGAGGCCGAGCGCGGCGGAGGGGCTCGGGAATGTCGCTCCGGCGACCATTCGGGCGGCGGAGACCACGAGAGCGAAGCCCGCGCTCACGCGCATCCAGTGGAACACGCGGAAGGCTGCGGGGGCGGCGGAGCTCGCCGGAGCAGAGCTCACGGCGGCGGCCGGAGTTCGGCCTCGAGCGGGAGCACAGCTACGGCGCACGGGGAGGAAGAAGAGAAGGGGGAACAGGCGCAGAAGCTCACGGCGGAGGCGACAGGATGGTCAACAGGCTCGGGGACGAGTCGGAGACGACGGACGGGCGCCGACGATCTCGGGCGACCGACGACGAAGATGACGGTGATGGCGGCTCCTCGGGGCACTCCGGCTTGCGTGGCTCGGCGAGGAGGTAGCTGGCGTCGAGGCGGAGCTCCTGGGCATGACGGGGAGGCGGTGGCTATGGCCACGGCGTGCGGCGGCGACGGCAGCGCTTCGGGCGCGGGGAGAGGGAGAGATGCAGGGGAGGGAGAGGAACGAGAGAGCGAGGGAGAGATCCGGGGCGGTGCTGGGCGCTTCTGGCGAGGCCAGGGCGTCGAGGGGGAGGGCACGCAGGCAGCTGCCGTGGCGCGCATGCGCGCGGTGTGCGGCGACCACGCGCCCTGTCCCTCTGGCGCGAGGAGGGGGACGACTGGCGTCGGCCAGTCAGCTGGGCCGAGCTACTGGGCCGATCGGGTAAGTGGCCCAGGTAAGTCTCTCTCCCCTTTTCTGTTTTCTTTTCTAATTTTCTGACATTTGTTTGGTTTAATAAAAATACTAAACCATTTTATTTATTATGCCAATTTTTGTAGGGGCTAATGGTATTATTCCAGAGCTCCTCAACAAATGGCACAATTTTGGACATATAAAACATATATAACATTTATATATCCAAGCAAATAATTATTGTATTAATTCCAAATGTCCAAAATAAAATACTTATGAGGTCCTGAAAATATTGGTTTGATTTTTTTTATCTCTGTCCAATATTTTCAGAGGGCAACATGAGCATTTTCTTGGACCCTTTTGGAGAAATTTTTATTTGGGTCATTTCCAAAAATGAATCTGAGGGTTCCACCAATCCTCATTTCAAATTTAAATGAAATTTAAACATGATGCACAAATGACTAGCTAGTCTAGGTCATACCAGACTAGGGATGTGACAACTCGCCCCCACTTGAAAAAATCTCGTCCCGAGATTCAGGGGTCGACGGAAAGAAAGCGGGGTACTCCAGTCGAAGACGATCTTCTCGCTCCCAAGTAGCTTCTCTCTCGGAATGATGAGACCACTGAACTTTGAGAAACTTGATGTTCTGACGTCGAGTGACACGCTCTGCTTGATCAAGAATGCGAACCGGGTACTCTCGGTATGTGAGGTTATCTTGGAGATCAAGCGTTTCGTGGTCCACTCCACGGATAGGATCCGAGAAGCAACGCCTGAGTTGAGAGACGTGGAAGACATCATGAACTCGAGAAAGAAGTGGGGGTAGTTCCAACTGGTAGGCAACCTCTCCTCGTTTGGCGAGAATGCGAAAGGGACCAATGTAACGAGGAGCCAACTTGCCCTTGATACCGAAACGATGGGTACCCTTCAAAGGAGTAACCCGAAGGTAAGCTTGGTCGCCAATTTCATAAGTCATATCCTTATGATGACGATCGTACTGGCTCTTCTGACGAGACTGGGCTGTTTTCAAATTCTCACGAATGATGCGAACTTGCTCTTCTGCCTCCTGGATCATGTCCGGTCCAAAGAATTGTCTTTCACCGGTTTCTGACCAGTTCAAAGGTGTTCGACATCTTCGTCCATAGAGAACCTCAAAAGGAGCTTTCTTGAGGCTGGATTGGTAGCTATTGTTATAAGCAAACTCGGCAAAAGGAAGACATTTCTCCCAATCCATACCGAATGAGATAACGCAAGCTCTGAGCATGTCTTCGAGAATTTGATTGACCCGTTCCACCTGACCACTCGACTGAGGGTGGAAAGCGGTACTGAAGGAAAGATGGGTTCCCATGGCAGTTTGGAAACTCTCCCAGAAATGAGAAGTGAAAAGGCTGCCACGGTCTGAATTGATCTCTAGTGGAACACCATGGAGTGATACTATTCGAGAAATGTATAAGTCAGCAAGCTGACTAGCAGTGATACTCTCTCGAACAGGAAGGAAGTGAGCCACTTTGGAGAGACGATCAATGACTACGAAGATAGCATTATTCCCTCTCTTGGTCCTGGGAAAGCCGGTGATGAAGTCCATACCAACTTTATCCCATTTCCATTCAGGAATAGCTAAAGGCTGAAGGGTGCCAGCAGGTCTTTGATGCTCTGCCTTAACGCGACGACAAATGTCACATTTAGCAATGAACTCAGCGATTTCTCTCTTCATCCTAGTCCACCAGAACCTCTGGCGTAGGTCCTGATACATCTTAGTACTACCGGGATGAATGGTGAGAGGAGATTCATGCGCCTCCTTAAGAATCAACTGCCGAAGATGTTGCTTCTTGGGAACCACCAAGCGATTCTCAAAGAAAACAACACCACGATCATCCATAGAGAAACATCCACCAACTCCCTTCTTAATGTTTCTCTTGATCCGGGTAATCCCTGTATCATGCTTCTGGGCTTCCATGATAAGGTCCACAAGGGTAGGTTTCGCCACCAAGGTAGAAAGGAATCCGTGAGGAGCAATGTGAAGGTTAAGCTTACAGAATTCCTCATGGAGAAGTGGTTGGCCTTGCTGCAACATGAGATTGTTGCAATAGGATTTACGGCTTAGAGCATCAGCCATGACATTGGCTTTGCCTGGGGTGTAGGTAATTCCTAGATCATAATCTGTGATCAACTCCAACCAACGTCTTTGCCTAAGGTTCAAATCTGGTTGGGTGAAGATATACTTGAGACTCTGGTGATCGGTGTAGATCTCGCAACGTTTACCAAGAAGGTAATGTCGCCAGGTCTTGAGTGCATAGACTACGGCTGCAAGCTCTAGATCATGTGTAGGATAATTCTCCTCATGTGGATGCAACTGTCGAGATGCATAGGCAATCACATGACGATCCTGCATAAGAATGCAACCTAGTCCCTGTTGTGAGGCGTCGCAGTAGATAATAAAGTCTTTAGTGAAATCCGGTGGCACAAGTATGGGAGCAGAAGTCAGGCGTCTTTTCAGTTCCTGAAAACTGTACTCACACTGTGGGGACCACTCGAACTTTTTATCTTTCTTGAGAAGTTCCGTGAGGGGTTTGGCTACTTTGGAGAAGTTTTCAACAAAGCGGCGACAATAGCTGGCTAGACCAAGGAAACTCCTAACTTGTTTAACGGTCTCGGGTGGGGTCCAATCGAGAACGGCCTGAACTCTCTCGGGATTTACAGCAATGCCCTTACCAGAGATTACGTGGCCTAAGTAGGTCACTTCTGGCAACCAAAATTTACACTTGGAGAACTTGGCATAAAGGCGGTGTTCTCTGAGTTTTTCTAAAACAAGTCTAAGATGTTCGGCATGCTCTTCCTCGTTCTTCGAGTAAATAAGAATATCATCGAGGTAAACCACGACGAACTTATCTAAGTACTCCATGAAGATCGAGTTCATCAAGCGGGAGAATGTGGCTGGGGCGTTGGTTAGGCCAAAGGACATCACGGTGTACTCGTACTGGCCATAACGAGTGACAAAAGCTGTCTTGGGAATGTCCCCGTTTCTGATCTTGATTTGATGGTAGCCTAATCTTAAATCCATCTTGGAGAAGACTGAGGATCCAGCGAGTTGATCATACAGGTCGTTGATCCTAGGAAGCGGATACTTGTTCTTTATCGTGACCAAATTAACGGGACGATAATCTACAACCATCCGGTCCGTACCATCCTTCTTCTTGACGAAGAGGACGGGGCAAGCCCAAGGAGAAGAGCTGGGACGGATGAAACCCTTTTGCAAGGACTCATCGAGTTGTTTCTTAAGCTCGGCTAATTCTAGGGGTGCCATCTTGTAAGGTCTCCGGGAGATTGGAGCTGTTCCTGGGATAAGATCTATGACGAACTCTACATCTCTGTCAGGTGGAACACCTGGCAGTTCCTCTGGAAAGACATCCGGAAAGTCACGGACTACCGGGATATCTTCAAGGTCTGGAAGAGGGCTGGCATTAAGAAAATAGAGCTGACGCTTTGCAACTCTAGTGGAGACGGTGACTAACTTGCCAGATGGGTGTGTAAGCTGAACAGATCTTGTGTAGCAATCAATCTTGGCATGATGAGCTGTCATCCAGTCCATACCCAAGATGATGTTAATATCTGAGGACTTGAGGGCTACAAGTGATGCAAGGAATACAAGTCTATCAACAAGGATTTCATTGCCATGGCTGATTCTGGTGGTGTGCCATCTAGACCCTGGGGTTTGGATTTCAAGCGGAGTTGGCATATCACAAAATGACATGTCGCGCAAACGAGCATAGCCTTCAGAAATGAAGGAGTGAGATACTCCAGTATCGAATAGAACTGATGCTGGGTGACAATTGACAAGGAGTGTACCAAGAACGACATCCGGATCATCATGAGCGTCTTTGGCTGAGATGTGATGCACACGTCCATGTTCAGTGGGGGCTGACTTGACACTGATCATCTTGTGTGATGGCTTAATACAGCCAACAGTCTTCTCGGCCTTGGGTGGAGCATAACTAGTCTGAGAGCAGTCACGTGCATAGTGTCCTGGCTTCCCGCATGTGAAGCAAGTCCCTGAGGTTGGGCGTGGACCCGCACTAACAAGCGGTCTACCAGTGGGCCTGGGTGGAACATATGACTGAGCTGGGGAAGGCACCACATAGGATGACCTCGGTGCATATCCGGAAGGAAGAGCGGAGTTTGGAACCCAAATCCGGCGCTTCTGAGAACTAGAACCGGAGGAAGATCCCAAATCACGGGTGTGCTTACGAGACTCCTCGTAAGTGAGCTGAGCTGTCTCTGCATTAATGGCCTTGTTCACAAGAGCTTGGAATGTATCACAATGATGCAGGTGGAGATCGCGACGCAACTTGGGGTTGAGACCCTTCCGGAACCTAGCCTGCTTCTTAGTGTCCGTGGACACTTCTTTTGTGGCATAACGGGCAAGGTTCTCGAACTCTCTGCTATAAGCATCAACAGCCATCCTACTCTGGGTGAGACTACAGAACTCTTCTCTCTTGCGATCAAGGAGGGCTTGGGGAATGTGATGCTCGCGAAAAGCCTCAGTGAAATCCTTCCAGGTAGGAATCTGGCCAGCTGGAAGCATAGCCTCATAGTTCTGCCACCAAAGACTAGTAGGACCTTCCAGGTGGTATGTGGCATAAGTGACCTTGTCATCTTCAGCTACGTTCGCAGAACGCAGCTTATGAGTGATGCTACGGAGCCAATCATCTGCATCGAGTGGCTCGATGGAATGATGAAAAGTAGGTGGGTGCAAGCGAATGAAATCATGAATGGTAGCAGACCCTTTGAACTGATGTGCGGTGTTCTCCTCGATACGTGCCAATAAACGATTAGACTCACGCTTGTTCCTCTCCATCTCTAACATGAACTCTGTCAACGAAGGCTGGTCAGGAGGATCCTCATCCCTACCATCTCCATGGTTCTGGCTACGAGCGACGAAACTGCGCTTAGCTGATGACATCCTGAGAGACGAACCAAGGACGGAATCAGCATCAACTATCGACTGTAGAATGTAGGACAAGGAATTAGTATCACTCGAACTCCTAGGGAAATTCCGGCAGCATAACGGCAGTAAAATGCTCAGAATGAGACATCCTACTAAAAATGGGGTAGTACAACAACTCAACATCACCACTCAAGGTTCTGGGATAGTACTAAACAGACTACACCGGAAGTACTCGAAACTGGGGTATGACTCTGATCAACCGGTCTTATGGAACTACGGAGTAGTAACACGTGATCCTGATAGACGGAAGAGAAGCCTAGTTCCTTAACCCCGTAGGAAAGATAGGATGACTCAGATCAGAAGGCCATGAGGTAAAGGAGTAAAAGAGCCTTACGTTCCTTCCCACAATCAATTCCCTTACATAACTAAACAATTTCTAGACTCAACTTCGACCAGTATGGCTTGGTAAACCTACAGGCAGTCAGGCTCTGATACCAAAGCTGTCAGGACCCCGACTCAATGCCACATCGATCTAGCATGTAACACCTCATATCACTTTGCGGCCTCACGCACGGTATCCCCACGGTGTCGCCTTACCTTTGTCCGGGACCGTTTGCGCCTTTTGGCACACGTATATGATGGTGTCGCTAGCATCCATATGATAAAGAGCCCGGGCTGACATGGCTAGTCGTAAACCCAAAGTGGCACTAACTTACAGGGACAGGCATCCATGACCCAGCATCGAACGTGTCGGTCATCAGCGAGTGAATCCAGGCTGTAGCACTGGGCTAACAGGACTCCGGCGAACCGGGCTGTAGCGGGCTAGCAGGACTCCGGTATTCATCGCGTGACATTTCCCCGAAGGGACAGACACAGGATCGAAGAAGGACACATGCCGGCCAACCTAAGTGTTCCGGAGCAGTAGCAAGCTACCAGGGCTCAGTGGAAGCACTAGGAGACATTTCCCGGTAAGAGAGTCTACTAGGGATAAACAACTAGATAGTCAGATCCCACACATAGCAGTACACATTACACGTACGCATAATATGCAAGTATGTGATGTACAACATGGCATCACAGCATAACTCAACAACTCAAATAGATAAAGACTCAGAAGAGCCATCACAGCATTATTACAACCAGGGGTCACATGACCCAACAGTCAGAGCAATCAAGCAACAAGCGGAAGCATTACATGTCTGAGTACAGACATCTATAAATGAAAAAGGCTGAACGCCTGACTATCTACAACGTCCGATCAAGATCGTAGCTGAGGTACTAGCTACTAGTCGAAGTCCACGAGAACACTAGTAAGACCGAAGTCTCAGCTGCAAAAACATAAATAAAGCAACATGAGTACAAAGGTACTCAGCAAGACTTACATCAGATCCTATCGTACATGCATTTGTATCAAGAGGGTAATGTGGGGTTTAGTTGCAGCAAGCCAGCTTTGACTCTGTGGCTATCCTATTCTACGACTACCAGAAACTCTGGAGGTGAAACAACGTACACGAGTCCACTAATCACCACACAATACACTACTATGGATTCATCCCCGTCTCCCTACGAGAAGGCCATCCATAGCACTCACACTTGTCTTGAGCATTTTATAGTATCCACTTCAAGTTGTCTATGTACCATGTGAGCATCCAAGAAGTCCATAACCGCGGACCCGGCTATTCGAATAGATCATGTTAACCCTGCAGGGGTGTACTTCTTCACACACGCTCTCGCCACTTACCGCCATGTACACGTCATGTATCTCGGCAACCTTCAAGCGGAAGCCTGGCGAGGGTGTCGGCCACGACCTGACTAACCACACAAGACTCTAGTCCAGGTTTATCGCCTATTCGGGTTCCATCCGCAAGGAGATCCGGCCGGGGTGTCGCTTACGGCCCCAAACGATGTGTACAGGGTTCCCGAGCCCATCATCCGGGTGCCACTCGGTACACCAGGCCACGTGTGCCTAGTCTGTCCCAAGCCCACCCTGCCGGGTGCCACTTGGTAGAAAAAATAGCACTACCTACAAACACCAGAAACTAGTTGCGACTCCTGGACAGAGACCAAGTTGGTTAATAAGTCGAGAGGGGTCGAGTTACCGGAACCCAATGTGTGGTAGTATCGAGTCATTGGACAACATACATAGAACTCAGTGCTTAAGGACGGTTCCAGTGAGACAACCCACCATGTACTCCTACACGACCTCTCACCGCTACCTTTACCAAATCGTTTTCACACACTTCACTCTCAGCATCAGAACATATCGTAACACTCCAATTCATTCCCAATGAACCAGACCTGACACAACTCTAAGCAATAGCAGGCATAGCATGGTAGGAACACAACAATGGCTTCAATCAACTCCTACACATGCTAGTGGGTTTCAACTATTTACTGTGGCAATGACAGGTCATGCAGAGGAATGGGTTCAACTACCGCAGCACAAAGTAGCAGATGAATCGTTGTTGTCCTAATGCAATAACTGAGAGCAGGAGCGAGAGAGTAGGGTTTTATCGAAATGAACAAGGGGGGTTTGCTTTCCTGGTAAAACAACAAGGGAGGCACTGCTTCACAGACAGGTACTCTGGAACGTCTCCGGAGCAGGACCTATCGAGAAGGAACGGTGCCGGCAATCAATACACAATCATATGCAACAATATGATGCATGAACATGGCATGTAGATGTGATGCTGTTTGAGCTAATGCATCTAGTAAACATTTGGTTTGAAGTCCATTTGAACCAAAGATTCAAATGCATTTCTAAATTAAGTCTCTTATATATGCCCTAATGTGTTTTCCCATATTCAGCATGTATAAGTTGGTTTTTCATGCATGAAACTAGTACAGATGGAAAGGTTGCATTTTCCTGATAATTTTTCATATATAAATTATTTTAATCTGAGCTACGGTTGAATTGTTATGAATTTTTGAAGTTTAAAACAATTTCTGGAATTTCCTGATTTAATTTAAATCCAGAAATTATATATTGCGTCAGCATTGAGTAAGCATGACGTCAGCAGTCAACTGGGCTGGTCCGGGTCAAACCTGACGTGTGGGGTCCACACGTCAGTGACAGGGGGTTAAACAGGGTTAGTTTAATCCTAATTAAAAAGATTAGTGGCGCTGGGGCCCACTGTCAGTGTCAGGGTTAATTAACAGAGTTGATTAAATTTAAACTAATCCTAAACTAAAATTAGTCAGGGCCGGGGCCCACATGTCATTGACTCTGGGTAGTCAAACCCCAGGTCAACTGGGGGGGGGGGGTTAGCGCGGGTTGACCGGTCAATCCCGCCG
>NC_041386.1:400237968-400246090 GCF_002162155.2 Triticum dicoccoides
GGAGAGGCCGAGCGCGGCGGAGGGGCTCGGGAACGTCGCTCCGGCGACCATTCGGGCGGCGGAGACCACGAGAGCAAAGCCCGCGCTCACGCGCATCCAGTGGAACACGCGGAAGGCTGCGGGGGCGGCGGAGCTCGCCGGAGCAGAGCTCACGGTGGCGGCCGGAGTTCGGCCTCGAGCGGGAGCACAGCTACGGCGCACGGGGAGGAAGAAGAGAAGGGGGAACAGGCGCAGAAGCTCACGGCGGAGGCGACGGGATGGTCAACAGGCTCGGGGACGAGTCGGAGACGACGGACGGGCGCCGACGATCTCGGGCGGCCGACAATGAAGATGACGGCGATGGCGGCTCCTCGGGGCACTCCGGCTTGCGTGGCTCGGCGAGGAGGTAGCTGGCGACGAGGCGGAGCTCCTGGGCACGACGGGGAGGCGAGGGGGAGGCGGTGGCTATGGCCACGGCGTGCGGCGGTGACGGCAGCGCTTCGGGCGCGGGGAGAGGGAGAGATGCAGGGGAGGGAGAGGAACGAGAGAGCGAGGGAGAGATCCGGGGCGGTGCTGGGCGCTTCTGGCGAGGCCAGGGCGTCGAGGGGGAGGGCACGCAGGCAGCTGCCGTGGCGCGCATGCGCGCGGTGTAGGGGCTAATGGTAAAAATACTAAACCATTTTATTTTATTATGCCAATTTTTGTAGGGGCTAATGGTATTATTCCAGAGCTCCTCAACAAATGGCACAATTTTGGACATATAAAACATATATAACATTTATATATCCAAGCAAATAATTATTGTATTAATTCCAAATGTCCAAAATAAAATACTTATGAGGTCCTGAAATTATTGGTTTGATTTTTTTATCTCTGTCCAATATTTTCAGAGGGCAACATGAGCATTTTCTTGGACCCTTTTGGAGAAATTTTTATTTGGGTCATTTCCAAAAATGAATCTGAGGGTTCCACCAATCCTCATTTCAAATTTTAATGAAATTTAAACATGATGCACAAATGACTAGCTAGTCTAGGTCATACCAGACTAGGGATGTGACATGATGTACATACTGTTGAATAACAGTGCATAAGATATTCAGAAGCATGATGTCCAAACTAAGCAGATGGCATTGCGACAGAGTATAATGACATTTCTGAATTTGACAACATACTATCATGAATGGAATAGGTACTGAAAAACAGGAAGGCATGACATATTAAGATGCATGATCAGCAGGCTAAGCACATGGCATTGCAAGAGAATAGATGTACTCCAGGACATTATATATGCATATTGTACCCATATCACGGGCCAAGTTAGAGCAAGGACGTTGTGGGGTGAATGGGATCTATTATATTTCTGCAAGTCTTCTGAAGAATTGCCTTTACATATTTCATCTTATTGGGTATCATTGACATCAAGTTTGTTGGCCGTTACATTGTTCCGTGAGGTTGTTGTCGATATATTAGTGTGTGCCATTATATCTGACATGCATTGAAGACAACTAGTAGTTAGATTTATGTAATGAGTGCGTGTAGGAGATGACAGAAATAATAGGACTGGGCTTAACTAGCAGCAAGAGGTCTCAAAAACTAAAGGGAGAACATACATGAAATCTACAGAATATGTATCATTTGTACTCGAGATAAAATAGACGGCACACAAAAGTATTAAAGAACACCATAGGTAATACTATAAGTGGTATAATCACCGGCCTCTGAGATAGCATTGGCTGATGGATGATAACTATGGAACAACGTTACCTAAATAACAAGTCTCTTATCTAAAATAAGGAACAATGTTAACTCCTAAACAAGACTCTTAAGAGATCAGCATGAACATATTGTGAAATGTGATAATCTATTTTCCATGCTTAGAAGAATAACAAAGCCATAAATGTTGCACACAAGTAAGATGAGGGTACAACCTATCTGGCCGACATCCATAGGAGTGAGCATCATATGCTAACTTGTCGATGGCCATGCAGTTGTTTTCGGTGTCCTTATCGGGCATGCCCATTCGATGTAGGGAACTGTTGAGTGGGGACTATAGCTCCCTTCTGGTGTATGCTTCCCTTGTTGGAGCAGCGACGGTGAGAAGGAAGACGGTGTGGCTGAAGATGCAAAAACCACATAATGTTAGGAACGACACATATCTCCGATTGAAGAAATACCCTAAGAGATCAACAGTAAGGTACGAGAGTAGTAACATGTCTGTTGAATGAAAACTAAATTGGGGTCACACAATTTTATTTTATTTTGGTACTGTCTGATCTACACTAGATGGCTTGATTGCCATCTTGTGCCTCCTGGCTGACATTGTTCAGAATGTTCCCCGAAGAGCCATCAACCACCGGCAGAGCAGCCTGCCTCTGCCATCCCTGGCCGCTAGAGCTCCGACCAAAACCCCGCTCACCGCCCCACCGCACGACCGTGGTTGCGCCGCCTCGGGCTAATCCACAAATACCGGCCATCATCCAGATCCGACGGCAGCAGTACCTTCGACCCACAGAACTCTAAGATAGCCACCTAAGCACTGCTTCTGTGGCGAACTTGCGCCCTCTGTAACACCCTGGATGTAACTTTCCATAATTGTAAATCCAACCCTTGCCATTTCCAGCTATGTGATATAATATTTACTTCATGGTTGGGTGTTTGTCTTCGTTTAACATTTTGTTCATGTCATACATTTCATCTCATGTCATCTTGTGCATCTCATTGCATTCGTGTTCGTCTCATGCATCCTGTCATTTTCGTCGTTGTCCGTTTGGGGATCCGACACTCCCATATGCACCCGTGGCACCTCTGTAATCTCTTTTCGTGAGCGGCAGAAAAACGTTCTTAGAATGGGTCGAGAGTTGTAGAGTGGCCTTGGTACATCACCGGTAGTCTACCTGTCAAATTTCGTTCCATTCGGAGGTCGTTCGATGCCCCAATAGTTAACTGGGTAACCGTTAAAGCCCCGCTTTTGTTGCAGCCCAAAATCCCTCCAAAACAACCCACTAGCCCATCTAAACCCACC
This sequence comes from Triticum dicoccoides, assembly GCF_002162155.2. Classification (NCBI taxonomy): domain Eukaryota; kingdom Viridiplantae; phylum Streptophyta; class Magnoliopsida; order Poales; family Poaceae; genus Triticum; species Triticum dicoccoides. The sequence goes on from NC_041386.1 coordinate 400,240,970, forward strand.
ATGCTCTCCGTCGTTGGATCACGACCGTGTGGGTGATAACCACACCTCATTTGGACTCTCCTAGCTCCCCCTACCTATAAATATGTGTCTCCCCCGAAATTTTGCGTCCAAACCAAGCCACCATCTCCCTCGCCGGCAGCCCGCCGCGTCGGCGTCCACGCGGGAGCCACCGCCTCGACGCCGCAGTCGCCAGTCGTCGCCCCGCTACTCTGGTCGACCACCTTGCTGGCGACTCCCCTCCTTCCACTCCGGTCGGATCCGCTGCCCCGCCGTCTCCAGCCACCAACTCCACCGACTTTCCTGATGAACCTCGATTTCCGCACAACCCCTAGATCTAGAGAGGTTGACTTTGTTTTCCTTCGAAGTCTTGAAATCCTCATAATTTATGCACTTGTTCATCATGCCATATCTCCGTGCTCGGTGCTCTGGATCATGCATATGATATATCAAAATATTCTTCTCGTGATGCTCTTCATGGTAGTGGCTTTTGCATGCAAGTTACTGTCCATGCAAAAGTGTTATATGATGCTGTCTGTTGGAATTCAACATAACTTGCTGATTTGTCATTTTCGTTGCATTTTGTGTGTGCATCCTATGATCATGATGTCTACATGTTTTGTGAACTCCATCATGCCATGTTTACAGTGGTGAAAGCCTTGTATTTTTATGATCTATGTGGTGACTAGCACAAGCATGCATAGTAAGCTTCATGATGTTGCTGATTTCAGACAGTTAGAATATTTGTTGTCATTTCTTGTTACGTTTTGATGCTATGTAAAGTTGTTGCTACCATGAGATCCATGCACATTTTGAGATAGTTCAGTAAGAGTGTTTTGAATATGTGGTATTTATCTATTCATTCATGCCTCTGGTTGCAATGATGGAGTAATCTAGCTTGTCATTACCATGCCCTACTTTTGCTAAATATTGTTCTTGGCAGATTCTTCACATGAGATTCAGTTTTGCCATGTGTTTTGCTAGTAATGCATGTACCCCTATGAACTTTCACTTGCCATGTTTAGCTTCGTGAATATGTCGAATTCATTTTGGTTACCTTGTTGTGCCATGAGATTCTTTGTGTTGAGTGGCATGAGCCTGCAAAGTTGCTATCATTAATCTGTTTCTGCCATGCTTTGTTTTCTCCTAAGTCTGAAACTGATAATATAACTTGCTATGTTTACATGGGTGCCACATCATTTTCCCTGCATCTTTGGTTAAAGTTATGTAAGGGAATTTTGTTCTATGCCTTTAGTATTAGCATGGCATGCCTTTATTTGCCATGATATGTTCTTGTAGCATGTTGTTTGCTAGCTCTCAATATTGCTATATGATGCTGTTTTGACATGTTCAGTATTTTCTCTAAGTTTGTGAAGCAGATATCATTTGCATTTTTGCCAGGCTATTTTGACCTTGTTCTACTGAGTCCTAGCAGGAGCTCAGTGTTCATGATTTGTAGAGATTCACCTGTAATTTAATGCCTTGTGCTTTGTTGCTATGTTGGAGTGTTGTATCATAGTTTCTTGTTAAATTCTAAGTGCTATAGTTTTGTTAATCAAAGATTTGCATCATTATTGTGTTGCTTGTCATTTGCAAACCGTGCATCCGTTTCCGGAGATCCTTATATTGATTTCGACCGAAATCACATCATCTTTCCATAGGCATACTTGGTTTGCCAAGTTGTTGCCTTGATCATCTTTTCCCTTCCAGAGTACCCATATGCATTGCACATCATATCTTGCATATCATGCCATGTCTTGCATCATGTTGCTTGTGCATTACACCGTGCTTGATTGTTGTTCCATTGCTTGTGTTCTTGCTTTGGGTAGAGCTGGGAAACGAGTTCGCAAACGAGGAACCTGTTGAGTACGCTAACGAGGAGCAAGATTTCGACAACTCTGAGATCTTTGCAGGCAAGATGACCATTACCCTCGATATCACTTCTATCTTTGCTTGCTAGTTGTTCGTTCTATCTCTATGTCGTGCAACTTATAACCTGTTTATCATGCCTCACATATTCCCATGTCAAGCCTCCTAACCCACCTTCCTAGCAAACCGTTGTTTGGATAAGTTACCGCTTTTGCTCAGCTCCTCTTATAGCATTGCTAGTTTCAGGTGCCTTGCAGGTTGTTCCATATTGGAACATGTATATGTTGCTATATCACTATATCTCTTATTTAATTAATTCATCTATATAATTGTCAAAGTGTGGAAGGCTTGGCCTTTTTCTCAGTGTTTTGTTCCACTCTTGCCGCCCTAGTTTCAGTCATACAGGTGTTATGTTCCTTGATTTTGTGTTCCTTACGTGGTTGGGGTTATGGGACCCCCTTGACAGTTCGCTTTGAATAAAACACCACCAACAAGGCCCAACCTTGGTTTTACATTTTCCTACGAACCTAAGCCTTTTTCCCTTGGGTGTTGCAAACCCGAGGGTCATCTTTATTTAACCCCCTGGGCCAGTGCTCCTCTAAGTGTTGGTCTGAACCGGGCAACCTGCGGGGCCACCTCGGGGAAACTCGAGGGTTGGTTTTACTCATAGCTTGACCCATCTGGTGTGCGCTGATAACGAGATATGTGCAGCTCCTATCGGGATTTGTAGGTACAATCGGGCGGTCTTGCTGGTCTTGTTTTACCATTGTCGAAATGTATAGTAACCGGGATTCCAAGACTGATTGGGTCTTTCCGGGAGAAGGAATATCCCAATTGTTCTCTGATATTGATCTCATTATTGGAATGGATTGGGTTTCTCAGCATAAGGCTTCTCTTGAATGTGCTGCCAAGGAGATTAAATTGACACACTCTTCTAAGGATGTGATCATCTATGCCGCTCATGACAAAACCATTTGACTGTTTTCTCTCAATGAGAAGGGCGAGTTAGATGCAATTTCTAAGATTCAATTGTTTGTGAGTACCAAGATGTCTTTCCAAAAGAGCTTTCGGGAATGCCTACTCACTGGCCAGTTGAATTCATTATAGATCTTGAGCCTGACACTGAACCCGTTTGCAAGCGTCCATGCAAGCTTGGACCAAAGGAGCTGAAGGAATTGAGGAAACAACTCGATGAACATGAGCATTTGGGTTTGATCAGACCGAGTTCATCTCCATGGGGTTGTGGTGTTCTTTTTGTCCAGAAGAAGGATGGCACGGACCAACTATGCGTTCACTACCGTCCATTTAACAAGAAAACAATCAAGAACAAGTATCCACTTCCCAACATCAATGAGCTATTCGAGCAACTTAATGGTGCTAAGTATTCTCCAAGCTTGATCTCCATATGTGTTATCATTAGATTCGCATTCGTGAACAAGATGTTCCTAAGAAAACATTCAGTACAAGTTTTGGTTCTTATGAATCAAAGTATTGAATGTACTCTAGGAAAGGCCAATGTTATTGCAGATTCTTTGAGCAGGAAGGCTTATTGCAAGATCTTAATTCTCAAGCCATTCCAACCGGATCTTTGTGAAGCTTTCAGCAAACTCAACCTCCAAGTTGTTCCTCAAGGTTTTCTTGCCAACCTTCAAGTCACTCCAACTTTGGAAGACCAAATTCCCGAGGCACAACTCCTGGACACCATGGTGAAGAAGGTGAAACATGGTATTGCCAAGGGCTCATCCAAATACATTTTCTATCGCATTAATGAGAAGGACACCTTATTCTTCGAGGACCAGATTGTGGTTCCTAAAGGTGATCTAAGGAAGGTCATCATGAATGAAGCACACAATTCTCTTATGTCCATTCACCCAGGCAGTTCGAAGATGTAGCATGACCTCAAGCAGTCGTATTGGTGGACTCGAATGAAGCGAGAAATTGCTCAATTCGTGAATGAATGTGATGTCTGTCGAAGGGTGAAAGCAGAACACCAACGACCAGCTGGTCTCCTCCAACCTCCTGCTATTCCAGAATGGAAGTTTGATCATATCGAAATGGACTTTGTTACTAGATTTCCTAAGTCCAAGCGTGGGAATGATGCTATCTTCGCTGTCATTGACAAGCTTACTAAAGTGGCTCATTTCCTTCCAGTCAACGAATCTATCACATCAGCTCAGTTGGTCGAGCAATACACCTCCAGGATTGTCTCATAGCACGGTATTCCGCAATTTATCTCGTCTACCGCGGAAGCATTTTCACTTCTAAGTTCTAGGACTCTTTCTAGAAGGCCATGGGCACCAACGTTCGCTTCAGCATAGCTTTCCATCCTCAACAAGTGGCCAAGTCGAGCGAGTCAATCAATTTCTCAAAGATAGGCTTAGGGCTTGTGTCATCTCTTTCGGTATGAAGTGGGAAGATTGTCTTCCATATGCCGAGTTTTCCTACAAGAACAGCTTCCAAGCAAGTTCGGGCAAGGCCCCATTCAAAATTCTCTATGGCAGAATGTGTCATACTCCTCTCAATTGGTCCGGGACTGGTGAATGCCAACTTCTTGGCAACGAGTTGATCACAGAAGCTGAAGAAATGTGTAAAGTCATCCTTGAAAACCTCAAAATTGCGCAATCGCGCCAGAAGAGTTACTATGATAACAAGCACTGTGACATGGCTTTCGAGATCGAAGACCATGTCTACCTCCACCTCTCTCCAATGAAAGGCACTCGTCGCTACGGTATCAAAGCACTACTGCAGGATGCTGCTAACGCGACACTACGATCAGAGACCCTTCGAGAAACTGTGTGCGATGCAATAATCACAAACGGTGGTGTATGAAAACCGTCAAAAAGGTGCAAAACATTTGCGATGGCGGATGCATCAAACATGGTTCAGATTTTAGTTGTTTGTGTGATGAAGTGCATACGGTTCAGTTCAATTAACTATTTGCGATGAGGAGGAACAAAAGAAACAGGTAGCCAGATGAAGGCGTGTACGAGACACAGCATATGGTTCACTCGGATGAACTGTTCGTGATTAGGAAAAACAAAAAAAAACAGGCAGCCAGATGAAGGTGTGTGCGATATACAGCATACGGTTCACTCAGATGAACTGTTTGTGATTAGGCAACACGAAAGAAACAGTCAGCCAAATAAAGGTGTGTGTGATATACGACATGCGGTTCACTCGGATGAACTGTTTGTGGTGACACAAGAGAACATAAACGGTTCGACTTAACAAGACGTGTGTGTTGTGTGATGGGAT
>NC_041386.1:400246276-400320056 GCF_002162155.2 Triticum dicoccoides
ATGCTTGCATAACCAAATTAAACATCCACTTACATAGGTGGCTACTACACACATGACATTTCCACACGCCAACAATAAAGTAAACTATATATTACATGCATGATTAACTAGCATAAACGGTCAACTGATCATCATCTACTTCTTGTGACGCTTGCTCTGCTTGTGGCTCGATCCGGGCTCGTCGATTTTGATAACGAGGCACTTCCTCATGTCAACAATCCGCCTGTGCATCTCGTAGCATGTGTACACGCTCTTGGCCGTGAACCCAAGGTGAGGTACATCCAGTTGCCGCATCCAGGCCTAGTGCCAGGATACAGGACTTGTTCTCTTGGCATCCTGCTTCATCTTTTTGCAGTAGGGGTCAATGATGGCTGAGGTGAGTTCGATCAGGGAGTCCTTCTTTGTGCTGCCCCGGACCCTATAGTGGTCATGGATTTCGACAAGGTTCTTGCATGCCAAGCCTGTAACATGGAGCACGTTTACATTGTTGGTGGTTTCCACCATGGCAAACTTGTAGTCGGAGCTGTTGACAAACCTGTTGAAACGGTCGCAAGGCTCTGTGGCCATGCAGTAGTGGCAGATGAGGACATGATGGCCCACGCACAACTGGGCGACGGGAACCTTCTTATCTATGCCGGGACGACTGGTGTTCTACTAGAGGTCGATGCCGACCACGTTGTACTTGTCTCGAGCAAGCAACTGCTCAACGCTATTGATGTAGTCATCCACCACGGCCGGGTCGATGGTGTACATCACTGAGAGATCCATCTCACTCGCATGGGTCTCCACTCTATCCTTGCCGAACTCCATTGGAGCGCTGCTGGACATCCCCTCTCTATGTCTCGTCGTGGGTGTGATTGCTGTGTTGTGGGGCGCGATCAAAAGGTTGAAGAGACTAACGTTATAATGGCCGCGGGAATTAAGGGGGAAGCCGGACGGCCAGGAATATCGGCAGGCCCTGATGGCAGTTCTAATTTGCAGCGTGTAACTCCATCGTGCAGCACATAACTACATCGCGTGGCAATGCGCGCGGCGCATCTGCATGCATATGGGCCCCCCGACGTGATCGTGCGCACGCCCAACCGCTGGCAGAGCGCGCCCGGAGGGACGCAAGCAGAGCGCTCCACGGTCACCTCAATGGCGATCAACCATCTCTATCTCTACTCTTATAAAAGACCGAGTTGGTGATGATGGTGTGCCTACCATCGTGTAATATAGACCATCTAATCTATATTTGACGGTTATGAAGCAAACTATGACAATTTTGCAAAAGGATACCCGCACCTCTCTCCACACTTGCAGATAAGGACTTCTCTCGTTCATCCTTTTCTCTCACAAGATAAACTACTCGTACAAATGTATCTTGATGTTCCGTGCAACGCACGGGCATCTTGCTAGCATATATATGCATATAGCAGTTGAACGCGCAAGGAAAAGCTGTCCACAAGCCGAGCGTGCCAACGGACGCGATAAAGCGTGCCGTGGCGCCTAACGGCGAGCACAGCTTGCCGAGGGACACAAGAAGAGGACGACACAGAGATACATGGCAAATAAGACGAACTGTGCGAGCGGTGTCGGAGACCAGTACAAGAAATATGTCAACTTGTGACCACCACTATTGGTCACTGAATGGTCACAAATTTCCATTTGTGACCTTTTTGTGACCAAAAACATAAGGTCAAAAGCTGGCCGTCATAAACTGACTATAGCGACCTTTCTTCGGGAATGGTCGAACAAGTTTATGACCGAAATACGTCTACTATGGCATTTTGGTCACTAGCAACCTCCCCAGGCCACGTAGGCATCCAGCGTGGCAATCTGACGTGGCACAAGATTCAGCCCGGTCCAATTCGATTTTCTAGATGGGCCTAGCCCAACAATTCAGCCTATTTGTGTTTTTTTCGCTACTAATTTTGGTGAACTACACGGGCCAAGCCTTACAATTTGGCCTTTTTATTGTCTGGGCCATGGCCTTTTTGCACCAACAGTTTTAGTTTTCTTTTTTTAATGGGTCCATTAGTCAAACAGGTCCCACTTGTCAGGTTTTGATAAGTAGGTCCCAGCTATTAGGCTCAGATTCTTCATATTTCAATTTGACGTCATATTTGAATTTCATAGTAAGAAAATAACCAGTATTTAAATAGGCAAGCAGAAAACACACATAATAATTCAAATAACAATAGCCAGATTCACTACAAGCTCTACAAATGACACGTAATACAAGCTCCAATATATACAATGCTTTACAAGCTCTACAAATGCAAAGCTCTAGAGTACTTTACAAGCTCTCCAAGTAATGTTACAAGCTCTACAAGTGTATTCTTCTTCAACATGGAGCTCCTTCAATAGAGATCAAATGCCACAGTCGGGACTGGGCTAAAAGAACGACTGCTTGCCTTCCATGATCGCCCTGTTACATGAATCATCTTAGAAGAATTAGAAAAACTGGATCCAATATATTATGAACATTCCATTCAAAAAAAGGAGTGAAGTAGTAAAGGACAATTCTTTATAGAATGATAAACACATTTCAGCTAGTACCGAGCTTTTTTAGCCGAGCTAGTTAAAATGAGATATTCATACAAGACAATAGAGACAATATGAATATGCATGGCACAAGTGCAGGTCCTGGTTACTGGCTACACATGTAACACCAATTAAATGGATAGAACAATAACAGGAACAACTCCAGACTACACACAAAGCTCTATCCATAGTGCCAGCAATTGATAAAATCATGCACATAGTATAATTCTGACTGTAATATAACCAGAGAACTAAAGATTCTACATACTTAGAACTCCACTAATAAGTGAGAATGATCTGATTGTATGCAAACAATATTTTTTATTTGTTTATATTACTAAAACAGACATCTTCCTTTATGTGAAGAAGTCCGCTTCCTTCTTTAGTTAGTAGTAATCGTTCCATGCAAATTAACTGTGTGTTTATGCTTGATCATGGTCTGGAGATTACATGCATAGAGGAACAGAATCCTAAACAAAATAGCATCAAATAGCGGTGGGTGCTCAACCTATTTACCATACACAAGCAACACTTAAACCATAGCATGTGCATATACTTGTGTCACATTAGGGGGTTCAGAATGTACATAGTATATTCTAATAAAAAGGATTGGGAACAGAGGGAGAGGGAGGCGGATATGGACGTGCTACCTGCTGCTGCGGTGGTGCCTCTTGGTGGTCGTGCTTGAGCTCCTCCTGATGCTGCTCACTAACCTGCAGGACAAACAAGACCATGGGTGAGATGGAGCACATGCACATACAAGAAGTGAAGGTTAGGAGAAGAACCTTCAGGATAAACTGAAGAAGTGAGGTCTCAAAGATTCAGAGTTAACAATCAACTCTGATTCAAATTTAGAATTTAGATTAGAAAATTTACATCATGATTTCTGTTTACGTTGACATTTACAATCAACGTCTCCCACAATTTCCTTGGTGCCTACAGTACCACTATGATTCATTGACATTGCCAGGGGCAAGGCAAGCACCCAGCGAGTGTTTCTAATGCAGGTTATTCTTCTAGTTCTCTAGTGTGTCAGCTACAGTATTGAGCATTTGAAAAGTGATGTACTGTATGTATTTTGCTTCTAGTTCTTTGGTCAGTTACAGTATGGGTATTTCAAAAGTATTGTATGTCTAATAACTTCACGGAAACATGATTGTCACGCAGTCAACAGGATTGATCCTCATGCATGCGCCACATTTTTTTTGAAAGAGAATTCGCTGCGTAGTTGGAACCAAGGAAAATAAGCATATTGCCATACGAAGAGGATAACTATCCTGCAGCAGCAGCATCTGATCTTATCCTATGCACATGGTAGCAACTAGCAACTAATCTTCTGCAGCCTCAAAGGACATTGTCCTAAGTCTTATCCGACTCAGGTGTATATTATGCCAAATTGCCAATGCTATATTCTCATTTCTACTGGTTGCAATTGCACCAGCTAGTGACATTGTAGCAGTACACTCGTACTGCCAAAAACCACACCGATGTGATGGAGTACCAAATTAACAGTCTAGCTACAACTACATAAGACTTATGGTTATCTAAAGCAACTAAAGGGAACTACAGAAGAACTGTGATGAAGTCCTACTAATTGTTATTAACCTAATAAGTTGTAGTTATCTAAAGCAGCTAACTATGGTTCATACAGCTTGCTACCAGATCCACAAACAATTGCAGAATCGCTTACAGTAGTTAACTAGTTCAATTTTCATTAACCTAACCACCGCAACGCGAGCACAAAAGGCAGGAGGCAACATGCAAACCAGTTCGTCCGTAGCCGCAAAGGGAGGGGGGTTCTCACCGCCGGTGACGCTGCCGAGCCATCCAGATCAACCTCGCCGGAGCTCAGGCTGCTGCAAGGAGAGCACAAAACCAACCTAATTAACTTAGGAGTCATGATGGTCGAGATTGACCCATGTAAATAATATAAGATCGTTTTTCTAGCAAATATAGTTTGAAAAACATTCTGGAACTGGGATTCTGCATCGCCTGATTGAACAGTGAAGTAGAGAAGTACTATTTCATCAGATATATCAGGATTAAAACAAGTCCTTCACCATTTCATGTTCAATGCTGCGTTTCCTCAAGCTCCTTCACCTGGAAGCATGTATCCACCTGTAAGTTCAGCTGTTGCACCCCCAGTCAAATACTCAGCCACAGCATACAAACCTGGTGCCACTGTCTGGTACAACTCGAGGAGAGGGGACGGAGGGAGCGTACCATGCGAGCGGTCGAGCAGGGGATCGAGCCGGGAGGCGCTGGCGATCTGCCCAGGCAGGGGCGTGGTCAACGCCCTTGACCCCACGCGCGTGAGTGCGCTGGGTGTCATCCACCCGATGAGGCAGAAGAGCACCAACGCTCGATGCGTCTGGGCGAGGGCGGCGCTTGATGCAGGGGGACTTGTTGCGTTCGAGGAGCGACTGGATACAGTGGAGGAAGATAGCCAGGGAGGTCCGGTGGGCGGCGGGACAGCGGACTTGGGCGGTAGAGCTCGACGCGGCGACGGCTTGGCCCGTGCTTGGCGGGGCATGGAGGAACAAGGGCCGATGGAGGTTGAAGACGGTTTCGAGCGGCACGGACTTGGAACTCCAGCGATGGCTCGACGAGGAAGTCCATGGCGGCCTCCTTGCAAAGAGAAGTACAGAGGGGGGTTGAGACTTGAGAGAAAAAAGGAAGAGATAAACAGAGGGAGGAACAAGAGCGGGGGAACACGGTGACCTACGCAACTTCGGCCGACGGTAGAGCTGCTCCGGCGAGGCGCGAGGCCGATGCAGTGGAGGTCGAGGCTAGATCGCGTTGGATCTCCCTCCCTCAGGTTCTTCTCTCCCTCCTGGTGAGGGAAGGGGAGGGGTGAGAAAAGGAGGGCGTGGAGGAGGCCATGGACGGCGGCGAGCTCCGCCGGAGGGAGGTGGCGGCAGCGATCTATAAGGAAGGATGCGAGCTCTCGCTCTGTCTCGATCTGGAAGGGGGAGGAGGTGGCGGCGGCGAGGAGCCGAGGGAGGAGGAGTGCGGGTGTGGGTTAGGGTTTGGGTAGTTGGGCTGTGGTTGGCTGAGGGGGTGAGGGCTGCCGTTGGATCCAGAAGCATCCTACGGCGGTTGATGCATGATCTGCGTGATATGCTCATGGACCAATCAGAACGTAGCAAACCATTTGATGACCTTATGACCATATCAATTGGTCGTGATCAATTCAAGATAAAAATTTCATTCCATTTTTCCATGCTCAAAATGAGGTTTTTTATGAAAGTCCTATCAAATATTTGTTCAAATGATATCATATTGTGCACAAGTTTACATCTTGGATTTGCAAACAATATTGACAAAGGGAGTTTTTATTTCCTTTGCACGAAAAATCAATTTTCCGTTTTCCGAGTGCCCGAAATGAGTTCTTTTGTGAAGGACCTACCATATATTTGTTGCAAAATTAGACAAAATCAATTTTCTAAAATACTAGGACAAATTTAATGCACGGTTGACCAAATGGTTGTGTGTCAAAAGTTTCGATCCACCTCCCGTGAAAAAGACAAATTCCTGCCGATTCAGTAGGGAGCGGGTCAAATTTGAACTACAACTGTCTCATAGTTTGCTCTTTATTTTCTCCAAAAATCATTTCTAGGTACATAAGTATCTATTTAATCAAAGAAATATCAAAAGTTTTCCAAGATTCAACCACTAGCTGGGAACGGTCAAGCCCGCCGTTTTGACCGCATTTTGAAACGGGCATAAAAAATTCAGAAAAAATCAAAAAATTGGGAAACCTTCGCATTGTGTCATTATATGTGGCCAAGTTTCCAATAAAAATAATAAACTTGTAATACGACAATTATTTTAAAAAAGTGTTCTCAGAAATGAGCATCATGCGTGAAGATTCATGGCTTTCAACCCAAATGATCAATCTTATGGCCACCTTCATAGCATAGTTTGTTCAAATGATCTCAGGTTGTGCATAAGGGTGCATATTGGAATTCCAAACAATGTTTCCTAAGGGACTTTTTATTTTCTTTGCACGGAAAATTCATTTTCCATTTTCCGAGTGCCCGAAAGGAGGTTTTTTTGTGAAGGACCTCCCAAATAATTGTTGCAAAATTGGACCAAATCATTTTTCTAAAATATTAGGCCATATTTAATGCACAATTGACCAAATGGTTGGGTGTAAAAAGTTTTGATCCTCCTCTCGTGAAGAAGACAAATTTCCGTCGATTCAGTAGGAAGCGGGTCAAATTTGAACTGCAGCTGCATCATAGTTTGCTATTTATTTTTACAAAAAATCATTTCTAGGTACATAAGTACCTATTTAATCAGAGAAACACCAAAAAAAATTCCAAGATTCAACTACTAGCTAGGAACGGTCATTCCCGCCGTTTTGACCGCACTTTGAAACGGGTATAAAAAATTCAAAAAAAAATCAAAAAATTGGGAAACCTTCGCATTGTGTCATTATATGTGGCCAAGTTCTCAGGAAAAATAACAAACTTGTAATACGGCAATTATTTTAAAAAAGTGTTCTCAGAAACGAGCTATCACGTGTGGAGATCAATGGCTTTCAAGCCAAATGATCAATCTTATGGCCACATTCATGGCATAGTTTGTTCAAATGATCTCATATTGTGCACAAGGGTGCATATTGGAATGGCAAACAATGCTGCCTAAGGAAGTTTTCATTTTTGTTAGACGAAAAAAACAATTTCCATTTTTCGAGTGCCCGAAAGGAGGTTTTTTGTGAAGGAACTACCAAATAATTGTTGCAAAATTGGACCAAATCATTTTTATAAAATACTAGGCCATATTTAATGCACAATTGACAAAATGGTTGGGTGTAAAATTTTTTGATCCACCTCTCGTGAAAAAGACAAATTTCCGCCGATTCAGCTGGAAGCGGGTCAAATTTGAACTGCAGTTGCCTCATAGAATGCTATTTATTTTTTGCAAAAATCATTTCTAGTTACATAAGGACCTATTTAATCATAAATACATGGTTTGGTGGCGATACGTCGAGGTTTGGGCAGTGGCCGAGGGCCCCAACTCTAGAGCGCGTAAACTCGCATGCCCGTCGTGTGGTCACCGCATGACCGTAATGTTGCCATGTGTTCTGCGTGGCCTAGGAATGTCTAGTGGGTTGGGCACTCCCCAGGTTGGTGCTAGGAAGAAAATTACAACATAAGATTCTCACGAGGAGACCGATCGATGCTCAAATATGAATTAGCAGCCAAGTGTTTGATTAGCGGTACGGGAAATGCACATGGCAAATGGGCATGAGTTTTGGCTGAGGATGATCATCTACTAAGGAGAATGTATTCACAAAGTTTTAGCTCAAAAGGAGGATCCTAGGTGGTACTTGCTTTGCAAAGTACCACGCTGGACAAAAATATGCATGTTGAAGCTGGGCTCAAAATAATGAATGGAGTGAGCTGAAATTTTGTGGAGGATGGTTATTTGGGCATAGGAAAGCATTGTAGAAAATTGATACCATTTGGACATGCCAAAGTAGTACTTCCTTCACAATGCTCTTCTATGGACAGAAACTTTGGAAAACTAGTGAGAGAGATTGGATGAATAAAATGAGCTCAAAATTGGTGTAGGTAAGTTACTTAGGTATGGTCATGTGCTAGTAAATTTTCAGATCATTTGGGTAAGCCTAGCTAGTACTTACTTCACAAAGCTTCTCTCGAGGTAGAAACTTTGGAAATTTCCCGAGAAAGATTTACTAGGAAAATTGAGCTGAATATTATCATGTGGCAATGATTTGGGTATGGAAGAGTGCCCGAAAAGTTTGAGGGGTCTATATAACACTTGCTTTGCAACGTGCCAATTTGGCCATAAAATATAAATTGAGCCCGGGCTCACATAGATGATTTGACTGAGCTGCAATTTGGAGGAGGGTGATAATTTGGGCATATGAAGGAACTGTATAAATTTCATGTCATTTAGAGATATAAAGAAGGTACTTCCTTCACAATGCTTCTAGGTGGACAAAAACTTTGGAAATTTGCCGAGGAAGATTTGCTAGGCAAATGGAGCTGAATTTTGTCATGCGGTAATGATTTGGATAGGAAAGAGTGCCCAAAAATTCCGAGGGCAATCAAGAATATATAAATAGCACTTCCTTCATAAAGTGTTATTGTGAACAGAATAGGAAAATGAATATTGTTGAATTACTTTTGAACTAGGCAAGGAAGGATTTTTACATATTTGATGAAGATATGCCCCAAAGAATTTATGAGATTTTTTTGGGAATTTTGGGAATGATAGAAATATCGGTTGCTTCACAACCTAGGGCAAAAACTGCCACATGGACATGACACATAGGCAAAACTGATGAGATGGCGCCTAGTCATCACAACCAGATTAGAGTTTGGAGCCCCCTGAACAGCTTTTGACCAATTGGTCTAAAATGGTCATAAATTTATGACCAATTCTTCGAGGGTCACTGACAGAAGGTCATAAGTTGACATATTTCTTGTAGTGGACATCAAGCATGAACCAGATTAGAGTTGCGTGTGCGATACGTGGCATACAGCGGTGATGGAATAAGTCGTGTGTGTTGTAGGCAAACGCTTGCTGGTATATAACCTTAAATTTAACCAAAACAGTGCTAATGCATGTTACAAAAATTGTATAGGTGGAAACTATGTTCAAATATGACTCCAACAACATGATCTTTGGGGACATGCATTCATATTTTATTAGTTAAATCCTATGTATAAACTAGGACGAGGGTATAGTAGGTAATAAAATCACAAATGTATTTTTATTAAACATGTCCTCTCGCACGTCTTCTCACCCCGTTGCCGCAGACGGCTTATAGCGCAAGCTTGCGCAGCGCGCGGGGGTGTTCTTTAGGCCAATGAATCGTCGGTGAGCCCATTCCCGCAAAACCTCGTAGGTTCCCGCGCAAGCTTCCCTCCCAACTCGGTGAAATCCCCCAAAATCGCAAAGCTTACCGGCCTGCTATAAAACCCTCACAGCCGGCGAGTTCTGCGTCACGTTTTGCCCTCGCTCCCTGTAGCTTATCACGTCTGCTTCTTCCACAATCGCTCAGTCACTCCGCCGTCATCAGAGGATAGCTCTAGCTAGGAAGCTACAACGCGGCGGCAGCGCAGTCCCCGGTGTAGTGCACGTGGCATCCCTATTGGGTGTGCACGGAACACCCACCACATGCTCCAGCGTCGCTGCCTGTCGGCAGCTGTTGCCGGCCGCCGTTCCGCATCACCGTCGAAAGCCAGGGCCATCTCCCACTCCGCCATCGTGGCCCGAAAGCGGGAGGTGGCCGTCCTGGCCGCCAGCCCACTACCGGCCACCGTGGCCATCACTCGCTCCGCCACCACGGCCCGAAGCCGGGAGGTGGTGGTTGTGGCCGCCACCCTATTGTCGGCCGCCGTGGCCGCCAGCCCACCGCTGACCGTCGGGATTATCACCCGCTCCACCGCCGCAGCCCGAAGGCAAGAAGAGGAGGTGGAGGCCCGCACGTGCATCAGTGACCTTGCGCGCTATATCGAGTTCCCGCAGGAGGAGGAGGAGCGCTTCATCGAGAACGCAAAGAGCCTTACGGCAGTCGTGGCTGCAGCACACGGCGACGCAGAGGCGAGGAATTAGGAGAACTACAAGCAGTCCAGCTGCTTCGAGAGCGATGGTCTAGAGCGGCAGTGGGCGTTCGAGCTGGCGAGCGTCGCTGAATGTGCAGCACCGGCAGGCACTGTATTGCATTTGTCCAGCTCGTCGGTAGGCTCCTCCTCCTCCTCTGCCTCTTACTGAGGGGGTGATCATGCTCAGCAAAGGAGAGGCTGCCGGAAGTAGCACAAAGCCCCTCCATGGTAGTAGTATTATTTAGGGGCTATTTTGTTTAGTTCATTTGACTATAGATTTTGTTCCAACTGTACAACGTACTTAAAATTAGCTAGTTTATATAGTTGAACTAGCTATTTCAGTACGTGGTTGGCAACAATTGGGAAGAAGTTTGGTTGGTTCAGCTATCGAGATGAACTGTTTGTATAAATTAAGAACGAGTGCTTAATCTATGAATGAAATCAATGCTTAATTACTGAATTTTAGTTGCAAAAGTTAGATAGTGCTAATTATTTCCAGCTGCATATTTTGAAAAATCGCAGTGTTACAAGGATTGAGAAATGGCAACATTACTAGATCAACAAATGTAAATCTTTCTAGATTGACAAATGGCAACATACACAATAATTATTTGTATGTGGTTGCACATGGGTCATCCAAAACAACCGTTTGCATTGAAGGGATGCACAAATCCTACACTGCTCTCACTTTGCATACATGTGTTCTATCTAAAACGTTTGCGATCAAGAGCTGCACAAATCCTGCTCGGCACATTTTCCCATGGCTTCCTGGGGAAGCTGTCAGTTTGCATATAGGTGTTCTAACTAAAACGTTTGCGATGATTGTTTTATATTTAAAAACCGAATTAAACTGGCGAAAATGAATTAAACCTGGGGAAGCTGACAAATTTCTTACCACCGTATGTTGATGCCGCTCCATGATAGCATGCCAAGTTTCATGAATTTCAGATCAGTTTTGGATTTACTAGAATTTAAAAACCAGGTATCTCAATGTGTGTGGCCTAGTGACGGTGGCAAGGTGTTTGAAATTCATTCCCATTTCTTGCATGGAACCTAAGCAGGCAACCAATGACACATATTTGATTTTTGAACCAATTTATATGCACTAGAGAATGTGCATTTTGTTCAAATTTGAATTATGCATATAAAATGCCTGGAAAACCCAGTTAATGTATAAAAATGTCCAAACGAACCCCGAAAAATTCCGAAATTGAACATAACACTCTTGTTGTTCTATGTTGACACTCGAAATTTTTTGAAAGCAATAAGAGGCAACAGATATCGTTTCATCCCCAAAGGTGGCACGTTCCCTACCGAAACCATCACACTTGTTGTGAGAAGCGCTGGTTCGTGAGAAGCTTATACCCAAACCTGCCCCAAATGGGACAAGTGTTTTACCATGGCATGTTGATGCCGCTCCATGATAGCATGCCAATTTTCATGAATTTCAGACGAGTTTTGGATTTACTAGAATTAAAAAACCAGGTATCTCAATATGTGCGGCCGAGTGATGGTGGAAGGGTGTTTGAAATTCATTCCCATTTCTTGTATGGGACCTAAGCATGCAACCATGGACACATATTTGATTTTCAACCAGTTTATATGCACTTGAGAATGTGCACGTAGTTCAAATTTGAATTGTGCACATGAAATGCCTGGAAAACCCAGTTAATGTATAAAAATGTCCAAACAAACCCCAAAAAATTTCAAAATTGAACATAACACTCTTGTTGTTCTATGTTGACACTCGAAATTTTTTGAAAGCAATAAGAGGTGACAAATATCATTTCGTCCCCAAAGGTGGCACGTTCCCTACCGAAACCATCACGCTTGTTGTGACAAGCTCTGGTTTGTGAGAAGCTTATACCGAAACATGCCCCAAATGGGACAAAAAATTTACCACGGCATGTTGATGCCGCTCCATGATATAATGCCATGTTTCCTGAATTTCAGACGACTTTTTGATTTACTAGAATTTAAAAACCAGGTAGCTCAATGTTTGCAGCCGAGTGACGGTGGCAGGGTGTTTGAAATTCAGTCCCATTTCTTGCATGGGACATAAGCATGCACCCAAGGACACATATTTGATTTTTCAACCAGTTTGTATGCACTAGAGATTGTACATGTAGTTCGAATTTGAATTATGCACATAAAATGCCTGGAAAACCCTGTTAATGTATCAAAATGTCCAAACGAACCCCGAAAAATTCCAAAATTGAACACAACACTCTTGTTATTCTATGTTGACACTCGAAATTTTTTGAAAGCAATAAGATGCAATGGATAACGTTTCATCCCCAAGGGTGGCACGTTCCCTACCGAAACCATCACACTTGTTGTGAGAAGCGCTAGTTTGTGAGAAGCTTATACCCAAACCTCCCCGGAATGGGACAAAATTTTTACCATGCCATGTTGATGCCACTCCATGATAGCATGCCAAGTTTCATGAATTTCAAACCAGTTTTGGATTTATTAGAACTAAAAAATAGGTATCTCAATATGTGCGGCCGACTGACGGTGGCAGGGTGTTTGAAATTCATTCCCATTTTTTGCATGAGACCTAAGCATGCAATGAAGGACACATATTTGAAATCTCAACCAATTTATATGCACTGTAGCATGTGCATGTAGTTCAAATTTGAATTATGCGCATAAAATGCCTAGAAAACACAGTTAATGTATAAAAATATCCAAACGAAGCCTCAATAATTCCAACTTTTTTTACAACACATCTATAGTTGCATGTTCACTGCAGATAGCAATTGAAACACCATCCATGGCCATTGCGACCCCATTATGTAATTCAAATCAAGACGAAAAATCAAATAGATCCCACACACTTTATTATAACCAACCATGTGAGATGTAGCACAAAATATCTTTGGACCGTGTCTGAATAAGGGACCGTATATGATGACACATTGCACGTTAGTTTCTTGGCTGAAGCGATTCCAAATTTTTGGCTTATGCGTAAATATCTACCTCCCCGCCACCTCCCCTTACCAAAAGCCACATTTCCCCTATTTCTGCCTTCTTTTCCAAGTTGAAACCTTCACTCCTTGCTTGCAGCGCCGCCGCCTCGTCGCAGGCGTCCCTCCTTCGCACTGCTCGGCCTCGCCTATCCAGGCAGGTAATCCACACCCGACCCCCATCCTCGTCCTCTTTCCACATCCCACATGCCCCGACCGCCGATGCGAGCGCGACACCTTCCACCCAAATCACCTACCACTCCACCAAATAAGCGTCTCTCATAGCATGGTGCACGCAGTATAGCTAGGACCTCAAGGAGCATTTGGCAGCGGAGAAGCAAATCGTGGCCGCACGCGCAGATGAGGTCGCGATGGCTGCCATTCGTGCCGACCCCCAGATCTTGAAGGATCACCTTGCCATTTGCTAGCTATGCAGGTTAAGCATGCTCTATTTACCCGTTGCGTGTGCTGCTCCTGCCTTTCCTTCACAAATTCTAGTGAATTGTGCTATCTAATTTTACTATGCAATCTGTTGCTCTAGTGTATATGTTCTATATGTCGTGTAGTGTGGTGCTCACTTATTTACTATTTTGTTAATTAGTTTTCATCTTCAGTTAACTGTTTGGTTCAATTCTGCAAATGTGATGTTCAATTCTTCAGGCTGCAATTTTGTATTGTCTTCCATGTGAGAAATAAATCGAATTTATGTTTACAAAATACATGAGAAACAAATACAATTGCTATATTTCCAAGTTGTCAAGCATGCTTGGTTTGGTTATACATTGTGCAATGTGGTGCTCAGCTAACGTTTCATTCATTTGTGTTGTGGTGTTTAGTTAACTGTTTGGTTCAATTACGCAATGTGATGTTCAATAGTTGTGGGTGCATTCTGTTATTGTATGCCATGTGAGGAATAAATTGAATTTGGATGTAGTAAATCATGAGAAACAAATACAATTGATACAATCGGGTGTAGTTAACTGTTTGGTTAACTATCTGATCTTCTATTAGGAGTATGTTATATTGTGCAATGTGGTGCTCAGTTAATGTTGGTTCATTCGTTGTGTTGTTTAGTTAACTTCTTGGTTCAATTCTGCAATGCGATGTCCAATTGTTGTGGGTAGAATTTTGTATTGTTGTGCATGTGAGGAATAAATCAAATTTTGCTGCACTTAATACATGAGAAACATATACTGGTGCTATATTTCCTAGTTCTTAATCATGCTTGGTTTGGATAAATGGGTTTTCCATGTGGCTTGAATTAATCCGATGAATGTGCAATGTGCTTATTTTTCATCAACATATTTTACAAATAGCATGCGAACCCTTACTTAACCTGATGACTAACTACCTTATATGTGTTGCAGGGAAACAATGGGAAGCATTGAGGTTTACAATCGAGGTTAGCACGTGCATGGTCCATTGTCTAATAGCACATTATTGTGCAATTGCAGGAACCATTCTAATATTTAGGTTTTTAACAATTTGGTCTTGCACATGTAGGTCCTGCTGTCAATGGTTTTGACCCACTTTTCGACCCTTTTGCATATAGGGAAATGAGTTCTCCATGAATATCAGTCAAGTCAAGAAACTCAGAAAGATTGTTAGGATAAAGAAATTAGCGACAAAAAACAACAATATCTTTGTCTGCACAATGAAGAAGACATCAGTTCACTACAGAATGGTACTAACTATTATACCTTCCCTTTTTTATTGCTTTGCCCCATTTCCAATATAGAGAAGATATTTATGCACATCCTTGTTTTCAGGCCTTTCCAAAGCAATTCACTGATGATTACCTCACAAACCATATGTATGGTTAGGAGGCGAGGAAGGTATTCATACAACACCCACGGTTCAGTATTGATGTGTTCATGAAGAGGACGAAGGATGGAGTGGTCAATCATCCACAGGCACTGGCCTAAAGTTACAAGTTACAAAGACCTTCAACATTAATGAAGGGTCATTATTCGCCTTCTACTTTAGCAGTTTTCCAGATGAGATACATCTGTCTATGCACCGTCTATTATGCTAATTTCGAAAGGTTATAGATGTTGCATGTGAAACTTGGTCCTGGTGTAGTTGTGTATTCGGGTAGCTAAGTGCTGTAGCTATATGATGTTGTACTCTGATGTATTTCAATTATGAAAATGAAATATATTTCATGCTTAATATGAAATGTTAATTAGATTAACAAATGGATTATGAATAATTGGATAATTAGCTTGCTAATGGAGAATTAGCCTGCTAATTGGGTTTTGCTATTGCAAACGGTTGTTGAAAAAATACTGTGGACGATGACCTCGGGCAATACACACAGTTTCTAGGAATAAACCGTGTTGGATCAATGAACAATCACACATGACTTTCTCTTGAAAACTGTTTGCGTTAGGCCACCTTGCCCAAATGTTTACCACGTAAAAACTGTGTGTGATGGAGAGCCTTTGCCACACAATTTCTTCTATGGACTGTCTGTGATACATTCAGTAACTCAAATGATTTAATGGGAAAAATGTTTGTGATGTACCTATGAACGGAAACGTTTTCCTTGGAGCGACTGTGTGGGATGTACATACGAACGGAAACATTTGGCAGGGACTGACTATGTGGGATGTACTTGCGACCAGAAACAATTTCGCTGCATAATTGTATTTTTAGCTCTATTGTATGTATTTCTGTATTTGAGAGCTCGTCGGTCGCACACGATCTCATTTTGCCGAGCGTGCATGCTAGGAGGGCATATCCCTGATGGTTTCTGGATCGTGTGGGAAGGACCCCCCCTATCGCCCACTTGGCGACGGTTCCAAATGTCATCGCGGAAAGGAGTTAATAACCATTTGTTTAGGAGCTCGCTGTACTAGTGAAGGGAAGCTTGCCCCTAGATACGTGGGTACTTTAAAGATCATTGGCAAAAGAGGTGACCTCGCATATCAACTCGAGCTTCTGTCCAACTTTGCAAATGTGCACAATGTGTTTCACGTGTCACAGCTTCGCAAGTGCTTGAAGACCCCTGAGCACATTATCAACTTCGAAGAGATTGACCTCCAAGAAGATTTGATTTATCATGAGCATCCCTTTGCAATTATTGAAGAAACCGAGCTCAAGACTCGCAACAAGTCAATCAAATTCCTGAAAGTGAAGTGGTCACACCATTCCGACCGAGAAGCCGCCTGGGAGCATGAGGATGACCTCCATTCTGAATATCCGGAGTTCTTTAGGTCCTAGATCTCAGGACGAGATCCTCTTGTAGTGGTGGAGTGTTGTAACAACCTGGATGTAACTTTCCATAATTGTAACTCCAACCCTTCGCATTTCTGGCTATGAGATATGATATTTACTTCATGGTTGGGTTTTTTCTTCATTTTTCATTTTGTTCATGTCATGCATTTCATCTCATGTCATCATGTGCATCTCATTTGCATTCGTGTTCGTCTCATGCATTTGGTCATTTTCCCCGTTGTTCGTTTCGCGATCCGACACTCCCACATGCACCCGTGGCACCCCTCTATTCTCTTTTCGTGAGCGGGAGAAAAATATTATCGGAATGGGTCAAGATTTGTCGAGTGGCCTCTTCAGGATGGCTCCTCCAACGTGTCTGAATCCGGACCGCAATGAAGGGAGTCAGGCAAACCCTCCACCCCCACCTCCGCCTCCGGAGGCATCGCAAGCAATCATGGCATCCACCAACGCCAACACCCATATGCTTTTGCAACTATTGCAAGAGCGCAACCAAGGCAAAAGGCAACCAAGGAAATCAAGGTCAAGGGTAATTCAACAATCAACCTGAGTTTGCTACCCTCAACCAGTTCCTTGCAAATCAGCCAAAGTCTTTCAGCAACTGTGTCGAGGCCATGGACACCGATGATTGGCTCGTGGACATCAGCAATGTCAGGCCTGAGGACTTTGTCAAGTTCGCTTCTTTTCAGCTCAAGGACCAAGCAGCTAATTGGTATCAACAATACAAAGATTCCAGAGGAGGTCGAGTGATTACCTGGGATGATTTCTGCTGGGATTCCAAAGCTCACCACATTCCTACAAGTGTTACTGAGAGGAAGCGTGAGGAATTCCGCAGTCTCAAGCAAGGCATCATATCCGTGTATCAATACAACATCCAGTTTCAGAAACTTGCTCACTTTGCAAGGTAGGACGTTCCTGATGAAAAGAGCATGATCTATCACTTCAGGGGTGGCCTCAGAGAAGATTTGCAGTCAGCACTCATGCTTCTTGAGCCTACTAAGTTTGATCAATTCTATAACATGGCCGTCAAGCAAGAAGGTGCTCAGCTCAAGTGTGAGGCATCAAAGAAGAGAATCAGAGATGCAGTTCAGCCTTCTTCTTCCTCACAAGTGGCAGCTAAGCAATAGAAGTTCTGGCTTCCTCCTCCTCCGTTTCATCAGCCCTACCCAACCAAGGCTATCAGAACAAGTCTCAGACTCAAGCTCCAAGGTCAAGTTCTCCTTATCATCATCCGCTCTCAAAGGTGACTTGCAACAAGTGTCAGCAAAAAGGTCACTATGCAAACAATTGCTTCAACCAAAGGCGCCTTCTGCCTCCTCCTCATGTGAGATCTTCTAGCAGTGCAGTGGTCAAGCATAATCCCAAGCATGCAAAGGTGAACATGATGAATGTAGCTCAAGCAGAGGATTCTTCAGAAGTGATCATGGGTAACCATTTAGTTAATTCCATTCCCGCAAAAGTATTGTTAGATACTAGTGCATCGCATTGTTCCGTGTCAACGACGTTCTTTACCAGGCATGAATTCACTTCTTCACATTTGTGTAGACCCATGGCTGTCATTTCTCCGGTAAATGATTGAGATCTAGTTTGATTACTCCTGATGTTACTACCAAGATGGGCAATTATAAATTCCTGGCTTCCCCAATTCTTCTCGGCAATTCTGATATTGATCTCATTCTTGGAATGGATTGGCTTTCTCAGCACAAGGCTTCTCTTGAATGTTCTGCCAAGGAGATTAAATTGACACACTCTTTTGAGGATGTGATCATCTATGCCGCTCATGATGAAACCATTCGAATGTTTTCTCTCAATGAGAAAGACGAGTTAGATATAATTTCTCAGATTCCAGTTGTTTGTGAGTACCAAGATGTCTTTCCAGAAGAGCTTCCGGGAATGCCCCCTCACGGGCCAGTTGAATTCGTTATCGATCTTGATCCTGACACTAAATCCGTTTGTGACCGTCCATAAAAGCTTGGACCAAAGGAGCTAAAGGAATTGAAGAAACAGCTCGATGAACAAGAGCGTCTGGGTTTGATCAGATGGAGTTCATCTCCATGGGGTTGTGGTGTTCTATTTGTCCAGAAGAAGGATGGCACGGACCGACTATGTGTCAACTACCGTCCATTGTACAAGAAGACAATCAAGAACAAGTTTCCACTTCCCAACATCAATGAGATATTCGAGAAAATTAAAGGTGCTAAAGTATTCTCCAAGCTTGATCTCCATATGGGTTGTCATCATATTCACATTCGTGAACAAGATGTTCCTAAGACAGAATTCAGAACAAGTTTTGGTTCATATGAATATATTGTCATGTCTTTCGTCCTTATCAATGCTCCTCCAATGATCTCTCGCATGATGAAATTCATCTTCAACCCCTAAACTAATGAAATCATCCTGGTGTATCTTAATGATATCTTTGTCTTATCCAAGAATAAGAAGGATCATGCCAAGCATTTGAGATTGGTGCTCCACAAGCTCAGAGATTATCAATTCTATCCGAATTTTTCGAAATGTGAGTTTTGGCTTGATGAAGTTCTTTATCTTGGCCACATCATCTTCGCCAAAGGCATTGCTGTTAATCCGGAGAAGGTTTCTGTAATTGTGAATTGGGAGCCTCCTCAGAATGTCAAGAAGCTCAGTAGTTTCCTTGGGCTTGCAAGTTATTGCCGAAGATTCTTTGAGAATTTGTCAAAGGATGCAAAGCCTCTTTCCAACATCCTCCAGAAGCATGTTAAGTATGTTTGGAATCCTGATTGTGACGGTTCTTTCAACACTCTACAAGAGAAGCTCGTCTCAGCTGCTGTCTTAACTCCTCCTGATGAATCCAAGCCATTTGAAGTTTTTTGTGATGCCTCTTTGCAAGGTCTCGGCACTGTGTTAATGCAAGAGAAGAAAGTTGTGGAGTATACCTCTCGTCAGTTGAACCCCAATGAAAGGAACTACCCCACTCACGATTTTGAGTTGGCGGCAGTTGTCCGTGCATTAATAACATGGAGACATCTCTTGTTGGGAAGGCAAGTGGATATTTTCACCGATCACAAGAGCGTCAAGTATATCTTGACTCAACCCAACCTCAACCTTAGGAAAACTCATTGGGTCGAAATGATTCAATAGTGCAATCCAAGTATTGAATATATTCCAGGCAAGGAAAATATTATTGCAGATGCTTTGAGCAGAAGGCTTATTGCAACAGCTTAATTCTCAAGCCATTCCAACCGGATCTTTGTGAAGCTTTCCGCAAAATCAACCTCCAAGTTGTTCCTCAAGGTTTTCTTGCCAACATTCAAGTCACTCCAACTTTGGAATACCAAATTCGTGAGGCACAACTCCTTGACACCATGGTGAAGAAGATGAAACATGGTATTGCCAAGGGCTCATCCAAATACAAGTGCTATCGCATTTATGACAAGGACACCTTATTCTTTGAGGACCGGATTGTGCTTCCTAAAGGTGATCTAAGGAAGGTCATAATGAACGAAGTGCACAATTCTCTTCTGTCCATACATCCAGGTAGTTCAAAGATGTAACATGACCTCAAGAAGTCATATTGGTGGACTCGAATGAAGCAAAAAATTGCTCAATTCGTGAATGAATGTGATGTCGGTCCAAGGGTGAAAGCAGAACAACAACGACCAGCTGGTATCCTCCAACCTCTTGCTACTCCAGAATGGAAGTTTGATCATATCAAAATGGACTAAGTTACTGGATTTCTTAACTCCATGCGTGGGAATGGTGCTATCTTCATTGTCATTGACAAGCTTACTAAAGTGGCTCATTTCCTTCCAATCAAAGAATCTATCACAGTAGCTCAGTTGGCAAAGCTATACACCTCCAGGATTGTCTCATTGCACGGTATTCCGCAATTGATCACTCCAGACCGCAGAAGCATATTCACTTCTAAGTTTTGGGACTCTTTCCAGAAAGCCATGGGCACCAACATTCGCTTCAGCACAGCTTTCCATCCTCAAACAAGTGGCCAAGTCGAGCGAGTCAATCAAATTCTCAAAGATATGCTCAGGGCTTGTGTCATCTCTTTTGGTATGAAGTGGGAAGATTGCCTTCCATATGCCGAGTTCTCCTACAACATCAGCTTCCAAGAAAGTTTGGGCAAGGCCCCATTCGAAATTCTCTATGGCTGAAAGTGTCATACTCCTCTCAATTGGTCCGAGACTGGTGAACGCCATCTTTTTGGAAACGACTTGATCACAGAAGTTGAAGAAATGTGTAAAGTCATCCGTGAAAACCTCAAAGCCACGCAATCGTGCCAAAAGAGTTCCTATGATACCAAGCACCCTGGCTTGGCTTTTGAGATCGGAGACCATGTCTACCTCCGTGTCTCTCCAATGAAAGGCACTCGTCGCTTCAGTATCAAAAGGAAGCTTGTCCCTAGATACGTGGGTCCTTTCAAGATCATTGGCAAAGAAGGCGACTTCGCCTATCAACTCGAGCTTCCGTCCAACTTCGCAAATGTGCATGATGTGTTTCACGTGACACAGCTTTGCAAGTCCTTCAAGACCCCCAAGCACACTATCAACTTCGAAGAGACTGACCTCCAAGAAGATTTGTCTTATCATGAGAATCCCATTGCTATTGTTGAATAAACTGAGCGCAAGACTCGCAACAAGTCAATCAAATTCCTGAAAGTGAAGTGGTCACACCATTCCTTCCGAGAAGCCACCTGGGAACACGAGGATCACCTCCGTTCTGAATATCCGAAGTTCTTTCAGTCCTAGATCTCGGGACGAGATCGTCTTGTAGTGGTGGAGTGTTGTAACACCCGAGATGTAACTTTCCATAATTGTAACTCCAACCCTTTCCATTTCCGACTATGTTATACGATATTTACCTCATGGTTGGTTTTTTGTATTCGTTTTGCATTTTGTTCATGTCATGCATTTCATCTCATGTCATCATCTGCATCTCATTTGCATTCGCGTTCGTCTCATGCATCCGGTCATTTTCCCCGTTGTCCATTTCGTGATCCGACACTCCCACATGCACCCATGGAAGCCCTCTAATCTCTTCTCGTGAGCGGGAGAAAAATGTTCCATTTGGAATGGGTCGAGATTTGTAGAGTGGCCTTGGTACATCACCGGTAGGCCGCCTGTCTAATTTCGTTCCATTTGGGGGTTGTTTGATGCCCCAACGGTTAACCGGGTAACCGTTAAAGCCCCTCTTTTGTTGCATCCCAACATCCCTCCAACCCAGCCCACTAGCCCATCTAAACCCCCTCCATGCTCTCCGTCGTTGGATAATGATCGTGTGGCCGAAAACCGCACCTCATTTGGACTCTCCTAGCTCCCCTACCTATAAATATGTGTCACCCCCAAAATTTTGTGTCCAAACCCTAGCCACCATCTCCCTCCGCACGCCGGACACGTCCCAAGGCACCGGACGCATCCGCCCCCAATGCCCTCCTGCAACCATAGCGTGCCACGTGGGCCATTCCACCGCCGCGCGCCATCGGCCCGTAGCTCCATCGCCGTCGCCCGCGCCTCCCCGCAACCCTAGCGCCGCCCTTCACCGCCTGCGGCCACCGTGTGCCTCGTCGCCGCTGCCGTCCGTCCTCGCGAGCAGCCCGCCGCCTCGACGTCGCAGCCGCCGGTCGCCGCCCCGCTACTCCGAGCGACCACCTCGCTAGCGACTCCCCTCCTTCCACTCCAGCCGGATCCGCTGCCCTGCTGTCTCCGGCCACCAACTCGGGCGACTTTCTCGATGAACCTCGGTTTCCATGCAAACCCTAGATCTGGAGAGGTTGACTTTGTTTTCCTTCTATGTCCCGAAATCCTCATAATTTATGCACTTGTTCATCATGCCATATCTCCCTGCTCGGTGCTCCGAATCATGCATATGATATATCGAAATGTTCATCTCATCATGCTCTTCATTTTGTGTGTGCATCCTGTGATCATGATGTCTACATGTTTTATGAGCTCCATCATGCCATCTTTATAGTGGTGCAAGCCTTCTATTTTTATGAGCTATGTGGTGACCAGCACAAGCATGCAAAGTAGGCTTCATGATGTTGCTGATTTCAGACACAAGGATATTTGCAAGTCATTTCCTGTTACATTTTGATGCGATGTAAATTTTGTTTCTACCATGAGATCCATGCACATTTTGAGATAGTTCAGTAAGAGTGTTTTTAAGATGTGGTACTTATCTATCCATGAATGCCGATGGTTGCAATTATGGAGTACTATAACTTGTCATTATCATGCTCTACTTTTGCTAAATATTGTTCCTGGCAGACTATTAACATGAGATTCAATTTTGCCATGTGTTTTGCTAGTGAGGCGTGTACCCCTATGAACTTGCTCTTGCCATGTTTAGCCTCATGAATATGTCTACTTCATGTTGGTTACCTTGTTATGCCATGAGATTCTTTGTGATGAGTGGCATGAGCTTGCAAAGTTGCTATCATTAATCTGTTTCTCCCATGCTCTGTTTTCTCCTAAGTCTGAAACTTATAATATAACTTGCTATGTTTACATGGGTGCCACATCATTTTCCTAGCATCTTTTGTTAAAGTTCAGTAAGGGAATTTTGTTCTATGCCTTTAGTATTAGCATGACATGCCTTTATTTTCCATGATATGTTCTTGTAAAATGTTGTTTGCTAGCTCTAAACATTGCTATATGATAAGTCTGTGAAGCTGATATCATTTGCATTTTTGCCATGCTATTTTGAGCTTGTTCTAGTGAGTTCTAGCAGGAGCTAAGTGTTCATGATTTGTAGAGCTTCACTTGTAATTTAATGAAATGTTATTTGTTTCTATGTTGGAGTGACGTAGCATAGTTTCTTGTTGCATTCTAACTGCTATGGTGATGTTAATCACAGATTTGCATCATTCTTGTGTTGCTTGTCATTTGCAAACCGTGCATCCATTTCCAGAGATCCTTATATCGATTTCGACTGAAATCACCTCATCTTTCCAGTTGCATAGTTGGTTTGCCAAGTTGATGCCTTGATCATATTTTCCCTTCCGGAGTACCCATATGCATTGCACATCATATCTTGCATATCATGCCATGTCTTGCATCATGTTGCTTGTGCATTGCACCGTGATTGATTGTTGTTCCATTGCTTGTGTTCTTGCTTTGTGTAGAGCCGGGAGACGAGTTCGAAAACGAGGAACCTATTGAGTACGCTAACGAGGAGCAAGCTTTCGACAACTCTGAGAACTTTGCAGGAAAGATCACCATTACCATCGATATCACTTCTATCTTTGCTTGCTAGTTGTTCATCCTAGCACAATGTCGCGCTACCTACCACTTGTTTATCATGCCTCCCATATTGCCATGTCAAGCCTCTAACCCACCTTCCTATCAAACTGTTGTTTGGCTAAGTTACCGCTTTTCCTCCGCCCCTCTTATAGTGTTGCTAGTTGGAGGTGCCTTGCAGGTTGTTCAATGTTGGGATATCACTATATCTCTTATTTAATTAATGCGTCTATATACTTGTCAAAGGGTGGAAGGCTTGACCTTTTGCTCGGAGTTTTGTTCCACTCTTGCCGCCCTAGTTTCTGTCATACCAGTTTTATGTTCATTGATTTTGCGTTCCTTAGGCGGTTGGGGTTATGGAACCCCCTTGACAGTTCGCTTTTAATAAAACTCCTCCAGCAAGGCCCAACCTTCGTTTTACATTTTCCTAACAACCTAAGACTTTTTAACTTGGGAGTTGTGAACCCGAGGGTCATCTTTATTTAACACCCCCCGGTCCAGTGCTCCTCTAAGTGTTAGCCCGAACTGGGCAACCTGCAGGGCCACCTCGGGGAAACTCGAGGGTTGGTTTTACTTGTAGCTTGACCCATCCGGTGTGCCCTGAGAACGAGATATGTGCAGCTCCTATCGGGATTTGTTGGCATAGTCGGGCGGTCTTGCTGGTCTTGTTTTACCATTGTCGAAATATCTTGTAACCGGGATTCTGAGACTGACCGGCTCTTTCCGGGAGAAGGAATATCCGTCGTTGATCCTAAGAGCTTGTGATGGGCTAAGTTCGGACACGCCTGCATGGTATAAACTTTCGAGAGCCGTGCCCACGGTTATGTGGCAGATGGGAATTTGTTAATATCCGGTTGTAGAGAACTTGACACTTGACTTAATTAAAATGAATCAACCGCATGTGTATCCATGATGGCCTCTTTTTGGTGGAGTCCGGGAAATGAACACGGTTTGGGTTATGTTTGAACGTAAGTAGTTTCAGGATCACTTCTTGATCACTTATAGCTTCACGACCGTTGCGTAGCTTCCCATCTTGCTCTTACTTGCATATGCTAGCCACCATATTTGCTTAGCGCTTGCTGCAACTCCACCTCATAACATTGTCCTACCCATA
This sequence comes from Triticum dicoccoides, assembly GCF_002162155.2. Taxonomy (NCBI): domain Eukaryota; kingdom Viridiplantae; phylum Streptophyta; class Magnoliopsida; order Poales; family Poaceae; genus Triticum; species Triticum dicoccoides. The sequence continues at coordinate 400,270,935 of NC_041386.1, forward strand.
AGTTAAATAGTCTTGCTCTCACGGGTTTTGAGATTGCTAAGTCCTTGTGACTCACATAACTATGAAAACAGTTGTAGGTGTCGATGATACCAGTGTAGGTTATGCTACCGAACTCAAGTGGGAGTTCGACGAGGACCTTGATCGTTACTACGTGTATTTTCCTGATGATCAGTAGTGGAGCCCAGTTGGGACGATTGGGGATCTAGAAGTTGGGTTTTTATTCTTATCATTTGGTTGTCCGTAGTCGGACTATGAGTGTAATTTTATCATGTATGACTTATTTAAATATTGTGTGACATGGCTAGTGTAAGTCAACTCTATTTATCCATTTCTTATTCATTACATGGGATGTTGTGAAGATGACCCTTCTTGCAACAAAACCACTTTGCGGTTATGTCTCTAAGTCGTGCCTCAACACGTGGGAGATATAGCCGCATCATGGGCGTTACACCCTCGCACAGTTACATTAGACTCCAGCCAACCGGAAGCTTCGGAGCTCCGCCGCCTCGAGCGGTGTTGCTTCATAAATAAAGTGATTTAATATTAGTGTATGACCTATCTCGCAGCCTGGTGAAGTAGGCAGCTCCAGCTGCTGAGTTGGCGAGGCCGGCGCGATTGCGGTGGCTCCCGACGGCAGGAAAGCAGAGATGTCACGACGGTAGACGACTACGGGGAAGTAGTGCCGGGGCCATAGACGCATCTGAAGTTGGAGCCACTCCGATGTCGTGCAAAATAGCGCGGGTGAATCGGCTCTGGTACGGTTCACGCAGTCATTGTTGAGGTAGCTCCAGCAGCGCGAAGTAGGAGGCACACAACCTAGTGCACGACAGAAAACAGACAATGTATCCGGCATTGGGGAGGAAGGCGGCAGTGAATTTGCTGCGGTGGGGGCGCCATGGAGGAGGGGCTTAGGTATCGTGGCTGGGGAGAAGGGAGCTTCAGGTAAGAAGGTCATTTGGTGCCCACAGTGTATGAATGGGGAATTGGGAGGGGGACCATGTGTTACGGACGCATTTGTCTGAAATGTGGGGAGCGGAGTTACAGTTCTACCCCATCCTTTATGCTTCTGTGCTTGGGTCTGTGTCTTGAGGGTACGGGATAGTAGAGTAACTTTGCTTCTCCCAAATACAGGGCGTGAGCGATTTCAGGCAAGGAAGGCCTGCTTTGAAATAGTTGGAGAAATCAATTTCGGGCGAGGAGGGAATGTTTTCAAATAGTTGGTGCGAACGATTTCGGCCGAGGAGAGGTTATTTTGCCTCCCATGGTTTATGAATTATTCGGCACCTATCATTTCGGCCGAGGAGAAGGTGCACTTGGATGAAGTTACGAACCTACCCTTGATGTGCAACGGGCCAATTGATATGTGTGCCACATAGACCGGTAATTTCGCGTCTCACATTTATTTGCTCGGGCGAATTCCACCGAGCAGAGAGTGTTTAGCAGTTCATTAAATTTTGGGAGAACGAGCATCCATGTCTACCTTACCAAGTCGATTCGAATGGCCAGCAATTTGGGTGAGCCAGTTTAAGTATGGAATCATAGTGTACCATTTCAAAAAAAGTCGATTCGAATCAAATTTTGAAATATTAGCTTGCCACTTCATTTTTAGCTGGTGAGATGATGCTCGGGACTAATGTATTTTTACATGCTCGTTGCTAACGATTTACTTTACTACAAATTGTTGACCCACCCAAAAATGGGAATCTAACCCAAAATGAAATATCTCGATTCAATGAAATAGCTTGTTCACCAGGTGAAAATAGTGAACTAAATCCAAAATTGAACACCTCAATTGAGTAGCATGTTGTATTATAGTACTCCATGAACATGTTGAATGTAAAATTAATGAACTTGTGTGATACGCATATCTCCGTTCATGTGTGGATTGCAGACGACATGTTCTCCAATTCAAATATTTGAGTGCAAATTTATATGGAACACATGGTTTATATCAGTCTTTGATGCACAAACGCGACCTCCCCCTCCCGCCGACTCCTATTCTCTCTCTCGCCGACAAACTTCAATTCTATTGCATGCATCCAAACACAAACCTTGTCGGTCCCTCTCCCTTTCTCTCTCTATCTCTGTGTGGGGGGGGGGTCTTTCTAGTTCGCATGCACACTCCATGTATAGGTCTCTCTAGAATAAAATGTATGATTCGCTAGTCCAAGCTAAATATCTATGGTGCACTTGACGTACGCACACAAATTCTCTCTCTCATTGCCCGTAACTCTCTCACGCACCACTCTGCCGTCTCAGAGCTCTTCCCTCTCTCTCCCGAACTCTCCATCTCCCTGGCTCACACATACACATGCATATCTCACTGGCACTCGATAAACCCATGTAAAACTCTCTCTCTCTCTCTCTCCCACGTTCTCTGTCCATCTCACACGCACACACACCATCTCACGGCTAGCTAAGTATGATTGTCTCTCACTCAATTATAGGTACACACAGTCCCCCCCTATGTATATGAGTAATTCTTAGTCTCCATCACAAACATATGCATTTTCTCTTTCCCTCACTTGGTCAATCTTGATTTCTCTTGGGGCATCTTTCTATCGTGCACACACCTCGTCCCTCGATCTCCCACCCATATAGTCCCCTCACGATCTCGAGGGATCTCTCTATCACAAACACACCCCCTCTCTCCCTCCCCATGTATCCATCTTCTCTATGCATCCCTCTCGACCTCTATCCCTTGTTGGCCAGACCACAATTGGACATGTGCTATAGGGGTGTCTCTCTCCGTTATAAACAATCATGCACTAGCTATCATCATGCATCTCATCACCTCGCTTTTCTATCTCGGAGATGCATGCGTGATATATTTGCATAAGAAACGAACACACACTCTCTCTATTTTATTGTTTGTTGCCCCTTTCTCTTTCACGCACACACAATCTTTTTGCACACTCAATCATTCTCCTTCACACACACTTGATCTCTCTTGACTTAGGTACTCTCTTCGGTCCATAGCATATAGATTTATTAAAAAGTCAAATGTCACAAAGTTTGACCAGGTACGTGGAGAATAACATTTACATCTAGAACGGCAAACATATATCATTAAATTCATCATGAGATGTAGTTTCGTATGATGTATCTTTGGTATTGTAGATATAAATAATATTTGCGTAAACCTGGTCAAAGTTTCCAAAGTTTTACTTCCAAAAAATTTATATGCACTGCATTATCGAATGAATGGAGTATCTCTTTCCCCCTCTCAGCTATCTGACGCACCACTCAGTAGTATCAGGGCTCCTCTATCTCTCTCAAACTTTATATATCCCTGGTTCACACATACACATATCTCACTCGCGCTACATAGACCCATCTAACACTCTCCGCCTTGTTCTTTCTCTATGTGACACGGACCCCCCCTAAGTACCATAATCCCTCACTCCATCATAGGCACACGCACTCCCCCTAAGTATGACTATCTCTCACTAGCCATCAGGAACACATGTATTGTTTCCTTCGATCCATACGTCTATATAGATATCTCTCGAGGTATCTTCTATCGCGCACACACCTTGTCACTCGATCTCCTACCCATGTAGTCCCATCACGATCTCCAAGTGATCTCTTTGTCACAAACATATACTCTCTCCTCCTCATGCCTGCATTTTCTCCATACATCGCTATTGACCTATCTCCCTTGTTTGTCAGACCTCTCTTGGCCACGTGCTAGGGGGCTTTCTCTCCCGGTTTCAAACAACCACACACTATCTCCTCACCTCTCTTCCGCGGTTGAAGATGCATGTGCGATATGTTTGCATACGACACACACACTTTTTCTCTACTTTATCGTGTGTTGTCCATGTCTCTTTCACTCACAAACAAAAACTTTTTTCACTCATTCTTTCTATTTCACACACTCTCTCTTTCTCTCTCTAGTTAGGTACTCTCTCACGTCCATAAACATATGGATGTTTTGAGAAGTCAAACCTCAAAAAAGTTTGACCTGGTATATCTGGAGAAAAACATTTACATATGGAACAATCATTAGATTCATCACAACATGTACTTACTTCATACTATTATTTATCTTTGGTATTGTAGATATAAGTAATTTCTTTATAAACTTGGTCAAAGTTTCAAAAGTTTGACTTAAAAAAATACAGGAACTACATTATCGAACGGAGCGAGTAGCTCTTTCTCTCTCTCTCTATTATCTCTCACGGGCCTCCCCTCTCACTCGGTCTCTCCACATCGAGGGATTATACGGTCATTGTGTCAGCATATAGCTCCGTATATTTTTAGCTGACCGGTCAACCAGTCTACATGCTAGCTTGTCAGCTCATGTTCTCTATCTTTGTGTGCTGGCCCATGTGGCAGTGGGTGAAAACAAGTAAACTAGAGGCCCATCTGACACGCGGTGAAGTAAACTAAGTTGAAACAACTCGTGGTAGCACCCCGCACACTAGTAAATTGAGGGCACACTTCTTCCGCGTGAAGGATGCACTCACGCACATTTCACCACTTTGCAGCGGCATGCACGCAAGGATGCACTCGCGCACACCCAACACACAATACACACATGCACGCATGTACACAAGCGTCACCACCGGCTTAGATGGACGGTGAGGCAGCCAACAAGTAGAGGCGGCTTGAGCCAAAACCGCATCCGGCGAGCCTGGACTTGACCAGGAGCCTCCCCAACGACAAGCTGCTCGTAATCATCGACCTCCTCCCCACCAAATCTGCCATGCAGACCACCCTGCTCTCCCGGTGCTGGCGCCACCTCTAGCATAACATCCCCCTCAACCTCACCGTCGACAGCGCCTCTGTGATGGGGATTGCAAATGCATGGCCACAGTCTGCAAGATCCTTTCATCACACCCTGGGCCAGCCAGACGCCTTGACATCCGCATCTTTAGTACCAACTACAAGGTCCAAGCCAAGTTCGATGAGTGGTTCTTATCCCCTACCCAAGCTCTTTGCCGCCGTCTGCGCTCCGCCTCACGCCAACGCTGCATCGCGCTAGCTTTAGCTCCTGCTATTTTCCCTAGATTAATGTTGTGCCCGCCCTTCCTCTCCCTCAACTCAAGCAGCTCGACCTCTTCGATGTTGTCATCTCAAACAAGGCTATGGAGCACTTGCTTCGCAGTTGTACTTCGCCCGAGTACCTTCGTCTTCGACAGATCCATACTCTCATTAGCCTCCACATCGCCTCGACGAATCTTTGATGGATTTATGTGTCTTGCTGGCCACGCAACAAGACATCAATTGGTAACAGATCTCTCGAACTGTTACACATTATGGCCATTGAGAATGCTCCTTTCCTTTAGAGATTGCTTGTATCTGATCTAGAAGGTCAAATAAATATCAGGGTCATTAACGCGCCAAAATTGATGGCATTGGTGTACTCGTCTGCCAAATTCTCTGACCTTTTTATTGCATCAGTAATCGTTCAGGTACAACACTCATCTTCTTCTACGTCTTCTTGAAATTCACATTTTTTAATTTCTTCTTGATGTATTTACGACTGTCATCCAGAAAATTATTCCAACAAGCTTGACCCAGTTTGCGCGCACAATGAAGATCTTGGCAATAAAATCTATCGGCCCTAATCTGGATCAAGTTGTTGGATTCCTTACATGCTTTCCGTGCACAGAGAAGCTACTCATCAAGGTGAACCTTCTTTCCTATTAGTAAACGGTAATCACAACGTAGCTCAATTTTTTTGTAATTTTCCCTAATTACGGTGACAAGTGTAGTGTTCAAAACTACATCTATGCACTTCACCGAAAGAAATGTTTTTAGTATTATTTCTCACGTGATGACCTGCATGGTTTTTTTGTTGTAATACTAGTAGCCTAGGCTAGTCACAGTGGCAAGTAACTTAGACTAGTAACTCTATGGTTAGCCTAAGAGCAAGTACTACCTATGTCCTGGTTTACTCTTTTTGTAGCATCAAAATTTGGCCATAGATTTAGATGACAAAATGTTAATGCATGTCAGTAGAAATTATATCATTGGATTCGTATTTGAACATAATTTCAAATGGTATAATTTTTGGTGACATGTATTGGCATTTTATTAGGTAAATCTACGGTCAAAATTTTACACTAAATACGAGGTAGCACAAAAGTGGGCTATAACGGCCCTCCACTATTTAGGCCAAAACACATGCCAAATTCACTTCTGATGCATTTGGCATCGATGCCCTCCATTGCTCATCTGGTGCCCCAATCTAGATCACCTACTTTGCTTTGGTGCCAAATTAACTCACGCAATGAAAAACACTTCCGCGGGAGAGGGAGAGGACTAAGACAATAAAAACACTTGTTTAGGGGAGGGAGAGGCTGGTGTAGTTGGTTTGGTTGATTTGTTTATACATGTGGGTTTGTGTGCACAATGGTGCCATCTCTCTCACATCACTAGAGTAGTGCCAAAATCTTCTGATTTGACATCGATGCGTATTATGTAGAATATGGCATCGGCCACATAGTGCAAGGCAACAAATTCCCAAGCTCCTCACGTGCTCCTACATAAATAAGAGGAAAGAGAAAGAGAAAGAGAGAGAGAGAGAGTGAGAGTGAAAAAATATCACTAGCCTTAGAGCCAACCCTATCGTATGAGCGAATCATATTGATACCTCTTGATGACACATCAATCTTACACAACTAGCTTCTCTAATATGTTCTCCTCTTTTATAGATAAAAAGACCCGAAAGTGAAAAATGTGTTGCACTATAACAATATCATCGAATGCTTTCATCTCCATCTTACATAAATTGATTTGAAGAATTATCGAGGCAGCACATCTGAGATTAAATTGGCTAGGTTCTTTTTTCGGGACAAAAGTGTGCTCAAGGTAATGAGGTTTGGCATTCTCTGGTGCAACAATCAATGGCATGCTGATAACCGCAAGCGTCTAGGCCTAAATGACAAAGTCTCCGCAGAATATGATTTTTTTTGAAACATCAAGTCGCGAGAGACTCAAAAACTTATTTGCCCATTAGTGACTTGTAGGGCGGTGGATTTTAGTTTGTACGATAATGTTGCATCCACCTAAAGTAACGAAAGTTCTTACGTAAACTTCCTAATAATTCCCTCTTCGCAGTTGTAGCATTACTCCTAGCATTTGTGTCGTGGGAAACCATGGCCACCTATGGGGCCAAGAGCCCCTTGTGGTTTGGCAGGGCGGTTAATGAACATGTTGCACAAAGAGCAGAGAAATGTCAGACAGCGCGACAGAGATCACATGGGCAATTTTTCCTAGGTTGGGCTACCGTGAGGCATAAAACCCTACTCCTGCTTTGCTGGATTGATGGTGGATTGTGTTGGGAAATGCAACACTTTTGCCCTGCAGGGTTGCCTCGGAGCGAGAGCAGCTACGCGCGTACGAGTGTCTGAGGGTCCGTGTCCTTTCTATGGTTTCCACGGGCCTCCTTTTATAGATCAAGGGGTCACAACGATGGCAAATTAGTCATTGCATACTGTTTAGATAGCAAAACAGTGCTATCATACCTAAATCTACAAACATGGCAGAGTGCATTAAATGTGTCTCTTAGTGTCACATCATCGCATGCCCGACAAGCCTTGTCGGGGAAGTTCGGCCACCTTCTTGTCTGCCTGCTTGACACGTCGCTGGACGGGTGTCATTCGAAGGTGATTTCCATAGGAAGTGGCTGCCATGTGGAAAAACAACAAATTAGTCACTTGGGGGCTTGACCCGACCAAACGCGGCGGTTTGCCTTTGTAGGTCTTGGCAGGCCTTCCGGGATGGTCTTGAGGCTTGTCTTCGAGGTAACCTTGACCTCGCTAGGCTTGCCTGTCCGGCAAGGGAGGTTCCCCTTAGTGATAGCTTGCTCGTTTGTCTTAACTTGGTCTTCTTGATCTGCACTCTGATTCCTCAAAGAGCCAATATTTTCTGCTTGGTCTTATCTTGGATGTTGCAATCTTTGCTCTTTGGCATGTGCACGGTCTGGGCAACACAGCAGGGGTTTGTTTCACCGATAGGAGCCCCCGGGCCTGGCCCAAATGCGATGTAGGGCGTCGTCTAGGTAGGCCCTACCCAGTGCACAAGCAAGAGGGTAGTAGTTACTCATCTCTTGAGATCTTCTTTGCTTCTTCATTAACCTTGGTTCGTGGTTAGTTTCAGGTTCTCCCGTGCTTCGCATAACGCCAATTGTAGTGGGGTCACCTTTGTAATGGCCCGTGAATGACCATAACACATGGGTGAGTAACTGCCTGCAATGAGTGGAGTAGGTAACGGAGGCGCGTGGTGCGGGAGAGCGCTAAGGCAGTGGCCCGGTCTTCTTGGATTGGCAGAGGAGGGCGGCAGTTACCTGCCGAGGGATCAGCTCCCAACCTCGATTGGCCTATAAAAGAGGGGGTGGTGAAGGAGTGGGAGTGTTCATCAACACACTTATCCTTCTCCATTCCCCGCCTTCTTCTGGTTATGCCGAAGGGAAGAGGCCAAGGCCTAGCCGCGAGCTCAAGCTCGGGGTTCATGATGTTGAATGTTCGTGTCGATGCTTGGGGAGTGAGTCTGGTCTGGGCCCTGAAGAGATGCGGTGGGCGCGCCGCTCGTAATGTAGGAGACATAAAGATTTCCCATTATGGTGGGGTACTCGTCTCCTCCACTTGGGCTGGCGGACTGGTGGGGAGCGCTGGTTCTTGCTGCGAGCTGCCGTGGCTTGGCGCTCCGGCGCCGGAGCTCCTGGGGTTCTCTGTGCCCGTCTGGGATGCGTCGCATGGGGCTTGTGGTATTCCCAACACTGCCCCCTTCGGTTGTGTCAGGGAAATCGTCGAAGATGGCGGCATTTTTCTGCCCACCGAGGAGGGGAGTGATGCCCTTTGTCCGTCTCAAATGCTACCATCACCTACTACATCTCCTGGGGAGGTGACGGCTCGAGGAGTCGGCGTCCTCCCGGATTGGCGGTGACGAAGAAAGAATGATGGGAGACGGAGAAGGAGGGTGTGAGAACATAAGGTCATAGTATGATGGCACCGATGCCTTCATCTCATATTGGTGACCTGCCGCCTCGTCTTTTCGCTCTTCCCCTCCCTTCCCGGCAACATCATCACCGGCCTCTTGGTTGCCGGAGAAGGGGTCTCTCTCTTGGTGCCTTCGCTTCCTCTAGAAGTCTTCCAGCTGAGATTCCGCGGTTCTCCCTGTCGGCGCTCATGTTGGGGCTTCTCACTGGCCCTGGAGGCGGTAACCAAGGAACCACCGAGCTGCTCCCTTTACCCTTCTACTTCGCAGCCTCGCCACTCCTTATCTTGTCAAGCTGCACCCATCAAGCTCCTAGTGGGATCGGGTCGGGTGTCTGCTCAGGCGCTCTTCCTGCCCTCTTCACCTCCCACCGCGGTACCTAGGAGAAGAAAGGCCGGAAGGGGATTACGGGGCACTTATCTTTTTTCAATCTAAAATGTGTAGGCTTTTGCCAAACTTTACCTTAAATTATGTAATCTTCTTTACCCATGTTTGTGTTCTGTAGGATCTGTACTTGTTAATCAGCATATTAATGAAAAAGGCAAACCTTGTCGGGTAATTGTGTATGTAGCGTATCCATGCAGAGGTGAGATGCCTCTGAACATTCAAGTAAACAAGATTTCCCGGCAGGCTATCCTGCCGGTACCCTTGGATTGCTGCCATGGAGCTAGGCTTGCCGGGCATAAACCATAAAGAGGGACCAGCCCCTGCCAAATCTTCTCGCCAAATATCACTACAACCATCCTGACCGAAGCAATGTTTGAGTCAAGAGATGGGAGGACTCAAGTTTCGAAGCTGACGGGGTTTTCATATGCATAAGTCTCTACTTATAGAACACGTATGGATAAGAAGAGAACATATCTATTTGGCTTGCCAAGGATCGCAATGTAGGCTCTTCTTCTCTTCTATTCTTCGGGACCAAGTCCACGGTAAGAGCCTACAACTTGAATCCAGATTTAAATGATGCCACATGCGATTTTATCTACATGAACATGCTATGCTCATGATATGCTTATACATGTATGCAATTTGTGGGGGCCCCCAACGCTTCATTTATTTCTCTATTGCTCAGGTTCTGTGCCTGGCTTTTACAAGGGGTTAAATGCAACATCGGCAAGGCCCGACAGCCCTGCCTTACGGGTAGAACTTATGGAGATGCTCAATATTCCATGAGTTTTGCAATTGAATGCCATCTCCAGTCTCCAGACGGATTGTTCCAGGTCTGGTAATTCGTACTACCCATTAAGGGCCTTCTCACTTTGGCGTCAACTTGTTTGCACCCTTGGCGGACTGAACGCGCCTATGGACAAGGTTGCCTTGTCAAAACTCCGGGAATGAACCCTGCGGCTGTTGTAGCGATGCAAGCCTGTTGGTACCATGCGGCACGCGTAGCAGCCCAGAGACGGTCCTCCTCGAGTGGCACAACATTGTCACACAGGTGTTGTTCCTATGCTACTTCATCGTAGGCAAGTACTTGAGGTGAACCGTAAATGAGTTCCATGGGGATAACTGCTTCTACCCCATAGACTAGAGAGAAGGGAGTCTGCCTAGTAGCTCGATTCGATGTCGTTCTGAGGGAGCAAAGAACCACCGGCAGCTCGTCGATCCATCGCCTGCCACACTTCTATAGCTTATTCAAAGTTCTTGTCTTGAGTCCTCGAAACACTTCAGCGTTCGCCCTCTCATCTTGCCCATTGCTCCTTGGATGAGCAACGGAGGCAAATGAGATTTTTCTTCCGAGGGCATGAACGTATTGTATGAAGGCATCTATCGTGAATTGGGTGCCATTGTCAGTGATGATCTAGGCAGGAACTCCGAAGCGACACACCAATCCTTTCAAGAACTTGATAGCTGACTGAGCAGTCACCTTTCTCACAGGCTATACTTCCAGCCACTTTGTAACTTGTCGATTGCAACGAACAAGAATTCAAAGCCCCCGGTAGCACGGGGGAAGGGGCCCAAGATGTCGAGGACCCAGACCAAAAACGACCATGACAATGGGATTTTCTAAAGAGCTTGGGCATGCAGATGGGTATTCTTGGAATGGAACTGACAGGCTTCACATTTGGTGACAACCTCAACTGCATATTGGAGGGTTGTGGGCCAGTAAAATCATTGCGAGAAGGCTTTTCAATCCAAGGCCCTCAATCCAATGTGTGAGCCACACATGCCTTTGTGTATCTATGCCAATAGTTCCTTTCCTTCTTCCCGACAAATGCACTTCAATTTTACACCATTGGGCCTTCTTATGTATAGCATGTTGTCAACGAACTGATACATACCGGCCCTCCAAGCTACTCTTTCAACTTCTTCTTGCTCTTCTGGAAGTTCTCGAGTTTGGAGGAAATGGACTATGTGCTGCACCCAATTTGGAGCCTCAGGCTCGGCAACGAGGACTAGTGGCACCTCCTCATTTGTGGGAGTGCATTACTTGACTGCGGGGACCAGTGGTCTGGGGGGAGGGTGTAGCTCAGCAATCGAAGGGGAGTTGTTCCCGTCAAGATCTCTGTCGGGAGCCTCAGGAGGTTCCACTAGGAGGCTTACCGGGGTCCAGATTCGTCCTCTTTCTGGCCATTGTTGCCGGGGATACGGATGGCTGAGTCAGATGGAGAGGAAAAATCCCTGGTTCCACAAAGAGTTTCTATGCAACGTGCTTTGGCAGATGATCAGTAATGCCATTTTCTGCACAGGATACATGCTCTGTTTGTTATCCATCAAAGCGCTCCTCCAACTTTCTCCCTTCCTCAATGTATGCCTCGATCAATGGACTTCGGTAATCCTTGTTCACTTGTCTCGCCACAAGATACGAGTCTCCATGGATGATCAGCTTCTTGATCCCTAGTTCTATTGCAATCCTGAGCTCGGCAAGGAGCCCTTCATAATCTGATGTATTGTTGGTAGCCTTCTCCCGAGGAAAATGCATTTGGATGACGTACTTGAGGTGCTCCCTAGTGGGGGCAACAAGAATCATGCCAGCCCTACACCCTGTAGGGAGAAGGCACGATCAAAATACATAATCCATTCTTGGGGTGCTTCCTTGAGGGGAATAACTATCTCCAACATTTCTTCATCAGGAATTAGCATCCATTCTGCAATAAAGTCTGCCAATGCTCTGCTCTAAATATTTGATGTGATCTCAAACTTCAGACCAAAGTTGGATAACTCCAAAGCCCACTCCACTTTAATGCCGATGCCCTTGTGGTTCATGAGTATCCGTTGCAAATGGAAGCGAGTGACAACTGTGATCTCGTGGGCTTGGAAGTAGTGGAGCAGTTCCCTTGAGGCCATGATGAGGCCAAAAATCATCTTCTGCATGCTAGAATATCTCGACCTAGCCCCCTGCAACTGGGAGCTGATGAAGTACACTAGGCAAAGCACCACTTTCTTCCTTACGGCAACCTTGGGACTGTCTCTGCTGTCTCACTCTTCTTTGTCTGGAACTATATCTAACCTTGGTGGGGCATGTTAACTTTCCTCCCCAGAGGGGACAATGGATACGACTGCCGCTTCATCCACTTCTTGTTGTGCCACTAGCGCTGCACTAACCAATTGATTAGTTTCTGCGAAGTATAGCAGTAATGGCTCCTATTGTTTGGGAGCAACCAGAGTGGTTACAGAGGAAAGATAGGCCTTCAAATCTTACAGTGTAGTGTCTGCTTCCGGGGTCCATTCCACAGGTCCTGCCTTCTTCAGGATTTTGAATAATGGCAAGGCACGCTCGACAGACATGGAAATGAACCTTCTAAGTGCGGCAACACATCCAGTCAGACGCCTGACATCCTTTACTATTTTGGGTGCTTGAATCTGGTCGATAGCCTTGATCTTATTGGGGTTGGCCTCTATCCCTCGATGGGACAAAAAGAAGCCAAGTAACTTGCCGAAAGGAACGACAAACACACAATTCTCCGGGTTCAGCTTCAAGTTGATCTTGCGTAGATTAGCAAACGTTTCTTCCAAATCCTGAATAAGGGTTGATCTGTCCTTGGTCTTGACCACAATATCATCGATGTAAGCTTCAATGTTTGTGTGCAATTGTGATTCAAACACAATCTAGACTGCCCTTCCAAAAGTGGAACCGGTGCTATTCAACCCGACGGGAATCCTTAGGAAGAAGTACGTGCCACACGGACTTATGGACATGGTCTTCCTCCTCGTCCTCCTTGGACATAAAGATCTGGTGGTATCCAGAATATGCATCCAAGAAAGAAAGCAGGTCACATCCGGAGGTGGAATCCACAATCTGGTCGATGCGCGGCTAGGGAAATGGGTCCTTCGGGCATTCCTTGTTCAGATCCGTAAAACCTATGCAAAGACTCCATTTCCCATTAGCTTAGCGTACCACCACAGGATTTGCTAACCAAGTTGGATGTAGTACTCCTGTGACCAGACTAGCTGCCTCAAGTTTCTTGATCTCCTCGGCAATGAACTGTTGCCGCTCCAAAGCTTGTTTCTGGACCTTCTGCTTGACGGGTCGGGCGTGTGGGCAGATAGCAAGTTGGTGCTTGATTACCTCCCGGGGAACACGGTGGATATCAGATGGTTGCCAGGCAAACACAACGATATTCACCAGCAGGAAGGTAAGGAGCATGCTTTCCTATTTGTCATCGAGGGTGGCACTGATCGTGAAAGTACCATCAGCACCAGCCAACCCTGCCGGAACCTTTTTATAACAAGTGTAGCAACCTTGGGTCTCTTGCTATTGCAACTCTCCGGCAAGTCATCAATAGGCGCAACGCACTCCAGAGAAGTACGCTTCCTAGATTCCTTACTGGCATCCTGTAATGCCCTAAGACCAATGCGCCAGGTGTCTACCAGTTATTTACTGTTGTTGCCTTGTCTTTTGCTTGCGTATTGCTTCTTGCCATGTCATCATGTGCATTGCATCATCATGTTTTCAAAACTTGCATCCGTCCGGATTTCTCCAGTTCCATCCGTTGTCCGTTCTGAGCCCAGACACACTTGCAAGCGCCCGCGGCACCTCCGAAATATTATTTTATAAGCGGCATAAAAATGTTCTCGGAATGGATTTAAAGTTGGCGTGCGGTCTAATTATAGTGTAGATAGACTGCCTGTCAATTTTCGTCGCATTCGGAGCTCGTTTGATAGCCCAACCGTTAAACATATAGCTGCAGTATAGTCGGTTTATTCGTTAGACGTTTCGGTCTCCGAAACAGTCGCAGGGCCTCTCTATCTCCTCTCTTATCAGTCTATCTCTCTAGCACATCCCACCTAGCCCCCCACTTTGACCGGTGCCATCGGATCATGATCGGAGGGCTCCTGAAGCCCCCAAATCCCCCTAACCTAGTCCATGTGTCTATATATAGACCTTCCCCTTCCATTTTTCGAACCCTAAGCCCCCTCCACCTACTTCTAGCCTCCCCCTTGGGATCCCCGTAGCCGCCAGCCTCCTCCTCCTTGATTTCAGCGTCGGCAAATCCCTCCTCCGCCACTTGGTGACACCACAACTGACCGCACCGCCACCTGACCGCCCCTCCAGCCAACGCGCGCCTGCCACGCGCCCCCTGCCAGCTCCCACCGCCGTGGCCCGCCGCAGCCCGCAACCGGCCTGTCCGGGCCGAATCGGGCCCGAATCGCCCGCCCAATGCCGCCCCGTGCCCCTAGCCCCCTCGCCTCTCTCTCTAGCGCGCAGCGCCGCCGCTGGCCGGTCCCTCACCGGAGCCACACCCCGTGGGACCTCGCTCATGCGCTGGTCGTCGCCGTCGAGCACGACAGCCACCGGTGATCCCAATCCCGAGCACTGAGCCTCCTTCCAGCCCGATCTCCTCCCGCCTCGTCATCCGCTGCCGCGGGAAGCTCCGCCGCCGCACTTGGAGTCCCTCCAACCGCCGCCGTTGTCCGGATCCGCCAAAGCACCGGCCGTATCCGCCTCCACCGTCCTCCTCCGGTGCTACCCTCCACTGGATCGAGCCGCCCACGCCCAGATCCGTCCCCTGCATCCATCCCCGCCGCCAGTCCCGGCCTCCCCGTTGCCAGAGTCGTTGCCGGTTTCGCCATGGCCACGATCGACCTCCTGTGCCTGGGAAGGCGAGTGCCGCCACCTCCCTGGATGGGCCCCGCAGCCTGCCCAGATCCACGGCCAACTGCTTCCTCCACCGACCGGCCCATGAGGCCCATGGTGAGCACCCTCCATGTCAGGACCCCGATTCTAAGTCACATCGATCTAGCCGGTAACACCTCATATCACATTGCGGCCTCACGCATGGTAACCTACGGGTGTCGTCTTACCATGGCTCGGGACCGTTTGCGCCTTTTGGCTCACGTATATGATAGCGTCACTAGCATCCATATGACAGAGAACCCGGGCCGACATGGCTAGTCGTGAACCCAAAGCGGCACAGACCTGTGGAGATAGGCATACATTTATCACATCGAACATGTCGGTCATCAGCGAGTGAATCCGGGCTGTAGCACTGGGCTAACAGGACTCCGGGGAACCTGGGCTGTGGCAGGCTAGGCAGGACTCGGGATGTCACCGTGTGACATTTCCCTGAAGGGATAGACATAGGAACGGAGTGAAACACATGCCGGCCAGTCAAGTGTCCAAAGCAGTAGTGCTGGGATAGCAGGACTCCGGTGAACCGGGCTGTAGCGGACTACTATCGCTCAGGAAGCACTAGACTACATTTCCCCATATGAGAGGTTGCCAAGGATAAACAACTAGATTTTCGGATCCCACTCATACCGAGCATTTCAATCATACACACAATATGCCCGCTATGAGTACATACAACATGGCATCACAACAAAACTCTACAACTCAAGTACTTTATTTAAAGGCTCCAGAGAGCCATACATAACATGTTCATACTGGTAGGGGTCACATGACCCGACACTCAAGTCATAAAATCATACAAGCACATGCGGAAGCAAATAGTCTGAGTACAGACACTAGAAAGAAAGAAGGCTTCTCGAAGCCTGTCTATGTACAAAGGGCCCTCCATGGACAGGATCACCACCTGGGTGGCTAGTCACTCGTCGACATCAAGGTCTACGTAGAACCCATCGGAGGGGGCGGTGTTGTCGTCTGAAAACAGTAATTAAGCAAACATGAGTACAAAGGTACTCAGCAAGTCTTACATCAGAACCTACTATACATGCTCATTCTCAAGAAGGTGGTGGAGTTATTGCAGCAAGCCAGCTTTGACTCTTGGCTAAGCTATCCAACGAGACTCCACTAGTAAAATAGTTTTCGCACATGAGTCCACTAATCACCAACACAGTACTCCACCGGGGATCCTCCCTCGTCATCCTACGAGAGGGCCATCCTCGATACTCACACTTATCTTGAGTCTTTTAGTAGTATCCATTAACTTGTCTATCAACTGTATAGGCAACCAAGTAGTCCTTTACCGCGGACGCGGCTATTCGAATAGTTTTATAGCCTGCAGGGGTGTACTTCTTCATACACGCTTTCACCACTTACCGCCGTTTACATGACATGTACTCGGCAACCTTCAAGCGGAAGCCCGACGAGGGTGTCGGCCACGGCCTACCTAAACACTCAAGTCTCTAGTCCAGGTTTATCGCCTATCAGGGTTCCATCCGCAGGGAGTCCGGCCGAGGTTTCCGCATACGGCCCCAAACGATGTGAACAGGGTCCCGAGACGCCAAACGGGCGCCCGGCATACCCGACCATGGTATATCTACCGCAACCATAGCCCACCCCTAGGGTCAGCGCTACGCACGGCAGCCAACACGTAACCTACAAATACCAGAAACTATTTGCAACTCATGGATAGAGTACTAGGGTGATTAAGAAGCTGAGTGGGTCCATTGGTTTCAGGCCCAATTTATGGTAGTAACTGAATCTTAAATCACACATACAGATCTCAGTTCTTAAGGACGGCCTCAATGATACAACCCACCATGTACTCCGACATGGCCTCTCATCGATACCTTTACCAAAACATGTTCAACACATCCCTCACATTACCGACATAATCATTTCACTCTAGCCCATCTCCTAGATGAACCAGACCTGACACAACTCTAAGCATAGCAGGCATAGAAAGGTAGGAATCACATACATGGCTCAATCAACTCCTACACATGCTAGTGGGTTTCATCTAGTTACTGTGGCAATGATAGGTCATGCAGAGGATAAGGGTTCAACTACCATTGCACATAGCAGTTTGAATCGCGTTGTCTTAATGCAGTAAACAAGAGCAGAAGCGAGAACATGGGTTTGTATCAGAATGATCAATGGGTTACTTGCCTGATGTAGTGGTAGTAGGGTACTACCCTTCAGACGGATACTCAGGGTTATCCGCGGAGGAAGAACCTACCACGAAAGACACACCGAAACATAATCAACACATGACGATATGCAACAATATGATGCATGCTATGACATGGCAAAATGAATGTGTCTTGGCCTAATGCAAGCTAAAACAGAAAGGAATGAACCCATTTGAATCAAAGATTCAAATGTTAGTTCATTTAACATAGCCTTATTAGTGCATTATCTTATTTTTCTTAAACAGCAAGGTTATCTTGTTTTGTCATGCATGAAACCATTACAGTTGGATAGACTTAATTTTTCTAATCATTTTTCATATATAAATTGTTTGATATGGAGCTATAGTTGACTTTCTATGATTTTTAGAAGTTTGGCTATTTTTTGGAATTTCCTATATAAAAATAAATCCAGTAATTTAATTAATGCGTCAGCATGACATAGGTGTGACATCAGTGGGTCAACTGGGTTGGCCAGGTCAAACCTGACTGGTGGGCCCTGTCTTTCAGTGACTTAGCTAACTAACAGGATTAAATTAATACTAATTAACTGACAGTGGGGCCTGGGCCCACATGTCAGTGACCTAACTAACCAAATTTAGTTAACACTAATCCTAAACTAACTAACAGGTTGGCCCCACCTGTCATAGGCTCAGGGGGGAGGTCAACTGGGGCCCACGCGTCAGTCCACGGTCAAAAGGTGGTCAACTCGCCGGCGGCTTGACGCCGGCGACGACAGACGCGACGGAGGGCATGGGTTTTGCACTCAGGCGACCAAAAGGACAGCGCAGACCATCTACGTGATGCAGGGAGTGAGCCGCGTCGAGTGGTGGCAGTGGGTGGAGCTGCGGTGGCCGGAAACGGCGCCGACGACGAGTTTGGCGGCGGCCAGAGCTCGGGTGAGGTCGAACAAGTTGCTAGGGGGCACGGAGAGGCGCGTGGTTTAGTGCGTTGAGCTCCTGGGGGTGCGGTAGGGCTAGTGGACAGGGTGGCGCGGCCATTGGGTGGCCGGAGCCTCCTCGGCGATGAGCTCCGTGTCGGGGCGTGCGGTTGAGCTACGTGCAGTCGCTACGGGGCTCAAGAGAGGGAAGGGAGAGGGTGGGGAGGTAGCTGAGCTCACGGGGGTCATGTCGAGGCAGTCGGCATGGTCGGGGACGAGCTGATGCGGCGGGGACGGCGAGGGGGATCTCCGGCGACCGAGGTTGAAGAAGAGCTCAGTCCAGCGTCTCCGGGGCGAGCGAGCACTCGGGGATGGGTCGAGGCGAAGTAGTGGACGATGGCAGAACGTTTTGGCACGACGAGGCAACGAGTGGACGGCGGTGGCTGCGAGTTTCACGACGGCGCGGGCGCGGCTGGGTTGGCCATGGCGTCGAGGAAGCGAGGGAGAGAGGCAAGGGGAGAGTGGAGCGGTCGAGGGGTCCAGGGGGTCTGCGTGGCGCTCGTAGATGGCGTCCGGGCGTCGGCAGAAGCAGGAGGTGGCCGGCGTGTGGCCGCGGGCGCCGGCCACGCGCCTCTCATCCTCCTGGCGAGAGGAGGAGGATGACTGGCAGTGGCTAGTGCACTGGGCCGAGCTGGTGGCTAGGTGGGCTGCGCCATGTAAGTCTCTGTTCTCACTCCCTTTTTCTATTTTTTTATATTCTATTATTTCTGTAGCTTCAGGGCTTCATTAAAAATGCCAGGGCATTACCAAAAATCATAAAATTAATCATGGCTATTGCTTAGAATATATCCAACAGCAAACATTTTAGTTTACGATTATTTGAGCATTTAAAATATTTTATAGCATTTAAATGCCCAAATGCAAATACTATAGGAATTAATCCAATGACCTTAAGATGTCCTAGAAAAATGTGCACCATTTTTGTCAAAGGTTTTAACCCAAAACAAAAAAGGGTGGGCTTTTTAGAAGGACATTTCTGGTTCATTGAAAAAGTTTTTAGTAAACCCTAGTTGTTCCAGGGGGGTGCTGGGGGTTCTGTCATCCCCATTTCAGTTTTCTGGGAATTTAAACATGATGCAAAAGTTCAACCAATCCTAATGCATGACTAACCCAGGGATGTGACAACTCACCCCCACTCAAAAGAATCTCGTCCCGAGATTTAGGATCCTCCGGGAAGAAGGTGGGGTACTCGAGTCGAAGACGATCCTCCTTTTCCCAAGTGGCTTCTTTCTCGGAATGGTGTGACCATCGAACCTTGAGAAAGTTGATATTATGGAGTCAAGTGGTACACTCGGCTTGATCAAGGATACGAATGGGATATTCCCGATATGAGAGGTTATCTTGTAGATCAAGCGTTTCGTGGTCCACTCCACGGATAGGATCCGCGAAGCAACGCCAGAGTTGAGAAACGTGGAAGACATCATGAACTCTGGAAAGATGCGGAGGTAGTTCCAATTGGTAGGCAACTTCTCCTCGTTTGGCAAGAATGCGAAAGGGTCCAATGTAACGAGGAGCCAATTGCCCTTGGTATCGAAATGATGGGTTCCCTTTAACGGAGTAACCCGAAGGTAAGCTTTCTCGCCGACTTCATAAGTCATGAGCTTATGTTTACGATCATATTGTCTCTTTTGACGAGATTGTGCTGTTTTCAATTTCTCACGAATAACGCGAACTTGTTCTTCTGCTTTCTAAATCATATCCGGGCCAAAGAGTTGTCTTCCCCCGGTTTCTGACCAGTTAAGAGGCGTTCCACATTTTTGTCCATAGAGAACTTCGAAAGGAGCTTTGCCCAAGCTAGCTTGATAACTATTGTTATAAGCAAACTCCGCGAATGGAAGGCATTTCTCCCAACCCATTCCGAGCAAGATGACAGAAGCTCAGAGCATATCTTCCAGAATTTGATTGACTCGCTCTACTTGACCACTTGATTGAGGATGGAAGGCGGTGCTAAAGGAGAGACGAGTTCCCATAGCATTTTGGAAACTTCCCCAAAATCGAGAGGTGAAGAGACTCCCACGATCTGAGTTAATTTCCAATGGGACACCATGAAGAGACACTATTCGGGAGATGTATAAATCAGCTAGCTGGCTAGCGGTGATACTCTCACGAATAGGTAGGAAATGGGCTACTTTGGAAAGACGGTCGATCACAACGAAGATGGCATTATTCCCTCTCTTGGTCCTGGGAAACCCAGTAATGAAATCCATACTGATTTTATCCCATTTCCACTCAGGAATAGCCAAAGGTTGAAGGGTGCCAGCAGGCCGTTGATGCTCTACTTTAACACGACGACAAACGTCGCAATTAGCAATGTATTGAGCGATTTCTCTCTTCATCCTAGTCCACCAAAACCTCTGGCGTAGGTCTTGATACATTTTAGTACTACCGGGATGAATGGTGAGAGGGGATTCATGAGCTTCCTTAAGGATCAGCCGCCTCAGGTTTCGTGCCTTGGGAACCACTAAGCGGTTTCCAAAGTATACGACACCTTGATCATCAACGGAGAAACAATTCGCGACTCCTTTCTTAATGTTTCTCTTAATACGGGAGATTCCCGGATCTACCTTCTGTGCCTTGATGATCTGATCCGTACGGGTAGGTTTCGCCACCAGGGTGGATAGGAATCATCGAGGAACAATGTGAAGATTAAGCTTACAAAATTCCTCATGTAGAAGTGGTTGACTTTGTTGTAACATCAGGTTATTACAGTAAGATTTATGACTTAGCGCATCAGCCATGACATTGGCTTTGCCCGGGGTGTAAGTTATTCCTAGGTCGTAATCCGAGATCAACTCGACCCAAAATCTTTGCCTGAGATTCAAATCTGGTTGGGTGAAGATATATTTCAAACTTTGGTGATCGGTGAAGATCTTGCAACGATTATCGAGGAGGTAATGTCGCCATGTTTTAAGTGCATGGACTACAGCTGCAAGCTCTAGATCATGTGTGGGATAGTTTTCCTCATGTGGGTGTAATTGCCGTGAAGCATAGGCAATTACCTGACAATCTTGCATGAGTATGCAACCTAGTCCTCGTCGCGAGGCGTCGCAATAGATAATAAAGTCCTTGGAGAAATTTGGTGGTACCCGTACGGGAGCAGATGCCGGGCATCTTTTTCAGTTCCTGAAAGCTGAACTCGCACTGTGAAGTCCACTCGAACTTTTTATCTTTCTTAAGGAGTTCAGTTAGAGGTTTAGCAACCTTGGGGAAATTCTCGACGAAGCGGCGGCAATAGCTCGTTAAGCCAAGGAAGCTCCGAACTTGTTTGACTGTCTCAGGTGGAGTCCAATCAAGGACGGCTTGAACTCGCTCAGGATTGACAGCAATACCCTTACCAGAGATTACATGGCCTAGATAGGTCACTTCTGGCAACCAAAATTCACACTTGGAGAATTTGGCATAAAGGCGATGCTCTCGAAGTTTCGTCAATACCAGCCTTAGATATTCAGCATGTTCCTCTTCATTCCTGGAGTAGATGAGTATGTCATCAAGGTATACTGCAACGAATTTATCCAAATACTCCATGAAGACTGAGTTCATTAACCGAGAGAAGGTGGCTGGGGCATTGGTTAAACCGAAGGACATAACGGTGTACTCGTATTGGCCATAACGAGTAACAAAGGCCGTTTTGGGAATGTCCCCGTTTCTGATTTTGATTTGATGGTAGCCCAACCTCAAATCCATCTTGGAAAAGATTGAGGATCCAGCGAGCTGATCATACAGATTGTTGATCCTAGGAAGCGGATACTTGTTCTTGATGGTGACCAAGTTGACAGGTCGGTAATCTACAACCATTCGATTCGTTCCATCCTTCTTCTTGACGAAGAGGACGGGGCAAGCCCAAGGAGAGGAACTAGGATGGATGAAACCCTTTTTCAAGCACTCATCGAGTTGGTTCTTAAGCTCGGCTAGTTCTAAGGGTGCCATCTTATAGGGTCTTCTAGAAATTGGAACGGTTCCTGGAACAAGGTCTATCACAAACTCGACATCCCTGTCAGGTGGAACACCTGGCAGTTCTTCTGGAAAGACATCCGGAAAGTCTCAGACTACCGGAACATCCTCAAGGCCTGGAAGGGGGTTGGAATTTAGGGAGTAAAGCTAGCGCTTGGCCATTCGAGTTAAGACATT
This sequence comes from Triticum dicoccoides, assembly GCF_002162155.2. Lineage (NCBI taxonomy): Eukaryota > Viridiplantae > Streptophyta > Magnoliopsida > Poales > Poaceae > Triticum > Triticum dicoccoides. Next base: position 400,293,208 of record NC_041386.1, read on the forward strand.
GTCTGTCTTGCCCGATGGGTGAGTAAGTTGAACGGTTCTAGTGGCACAATCAATCTTAGCATAATGAGCTGACATCCAGTCCATACCCAAGATGATGTTTATATACAAGGACTTGAGAGCTATTAAGGATGCAAGGAAGACAAGTCTATCGACAAGAATTTCGTTCCCATGGCTTACTCTAGAAGTTTGCCATCTAGAGCCAGGGGTTTGAATTTCCATGGTAGCGGGCATGTCACAGAATGTCGTGTTATGCAATCGAGCATAGTTCTCGGATACGAATGAATGAGATGCTCCAGTATTGAAAAGAACAGATGCCGGATGACAATTAACAAGGAGCGTACCAAGGATGACGTTAGGATCCTCATGAGCCTCCTGGGTTGAAACATAGTTGACATGGCCACGTGCAGTGGTGACCGGCTTGGCATACATTGTCTTTCCCGCTGGCTTACCACGACCAACGGACTTTCCAGACTGATTGGGGTTGTTGTTCTGAGGACACTCTCGGCTATAATGACCCGACTATCCACACTTGAAACATGTCACAACATTGGGGCGTGGAGCAGCATTAGCAGCGGGGCCACCATAGGGCTTGGACGGTGCAAACTGCTGGTTGGGACGAGGCGCCTCAAAGGATGGCCTCGGAATGAACCTGGGTGGCAGTGCCGTGCTTGGAATCCACACCCGGCGCTTCTGAGATCCAGAGCCGGATGAAGAGCCAAAATCCCGAGAGTGCTTGTGTGAAGCGTCATAATCAGACTGGCCTGCCTCAGCACTGAAGGCTTTATTGACCAACTTCTGAAAGGAGGTGCACTCGTGCAGACGAAGATCATGGCGAAGCTCAGGGCTAAGTCCCTTGCGGAACCTTGCCTGCTTCTTAGCATCGGTGGATACCTCTTCAGGAGCATATTGTGCCAGATTCCCAAATTCATGACTATATGCATCCACAGTCAGCCTTCCTTGGGTGAAATTGCAGAACTCTTCCCTCATGCGATCTATGAGACCTTCCGGAATGTGATGCTCACGGAAAGCCTCACTGAATTCAGCCCAAGTAGTGATTTGGCCGACCGGGCGCATAGCTTCAAAATTTTCCCACCAAAGGCTAGCAGGGCTTTCGAGGTGATAGGCAGCATAAGTAACCTTATCAGCTTCGGCTACGTTGGCAGAACGTAGCTTGTGGGTGATGCTGCGAAGCGACTCATCCGCGTCGAGGGGCTCGACGGAATGGTTAAACTTTGGTGGGTACAGCCTGATAAAGTCATTGATTAACACCAAGTCATTTCGCTGATGGCGTGCGGTGTTCTGCTCAATCCGCTCCAGCAAGCGGTTAGTCTCACGCTTGTTTCTTTCCGTCTCCAGCATCACTTCGGCCAGAGAAGGCGGGTGAGGCAGATTTTCACCCCTAATTGCACTGGCTCCCCCTGCTTCGGGGCAGCAGGGTTGCTGCGGGTGTTGACCATCCTAGGAGAAAACAAGACAACGGTTTAGATAACGATGGCACAACTTAGCAAGGAAGTTCAAAATGTAATGGATAACACGGAATGCAGAGATGTTCATCCGTATGTCATGGTAATATAAAATTGCCATATATATACCAACGGTCATACACACCATACATAGTTTAGTACAAGCCCAGGCTACAGTACAACTATGATGAAAGACGTTACATCTCATCGGAGGCATTCCAAGCTCATATACATTATTTGTCTACACCTCCGGAATTGATTACACACAAAGTCATATTCCACAAGTCACGCAGGACAGTGGAGATACAACTATTACAATACTAGTGATACTACTACTAACTCAGACAGCTCCGTAGTAGTCCTCATAGAAGTCATCTCCATAGCCTGGAAGTTCAACGTGATCATCCGGGAACAGACGGTCCTGAGGAGCTTGTGGACCAAAGGGGCTAGGATGAGGTCTTGGACCAACAAACGGTGGCCTGCGGGGACCACGAGGTGGGGTGATGCCTCCCACATCACGCCAATCCACCATGTCTGGCAGAGCAGATCTCACAGGATACAGATCCCTTGTATCCATACATCCAGCTTGCACCGCAGGTGCAAACCGAGTCAAAGTGGCCCAATGATCAGCACGGGTGTTGAAAAGCTCCAGTCTCAAGGCCCGATTCTCTCGGTCCTTATCCTCGAGCATCTCAGCAGTGGTACGAGTTAGTGAGTCCTCCTGAGTAGAGTCAGCATAGATAGCCTGGAGATACCCTTGCGCTCGTCGAAGTGAAGCTGGCATATAACAGAAGTCGGTGTTCCGAAGCAGGCCAGTCTGGGCTTGCATGATGGTCGTCATGGAATAGGCAGCATCCTGCACAGCAATCTCAATAGTAACCCCGAGTCCATAGGAACAGTGGAGGGGCTCGGTAGATCTAGGATAAGAAGGAAATATCCTGACGGTGCAGAAATATTGGCTTTGATTAAAGTCTCGGAATTGCTCTTCGACAGTGTATTCGGGATACCAACGGTAACCCATCTCGATCATTACCCGGACTAACATAGCAGTATGACCGGGCACATCGAGGCACCGGGTCAGCCGAACCACTTGGTTTTGAGCAGAAGTGGCCATCTGAAAGCACAACCACAATGCAAAGACATTAGAATTTCTAGGGAAAATTGGACAGCATAACAACTATAAATGCTCAGAAAAAGATTTGAGACATCCACAACAGTTGCAATACCACTCAACAACATCATATCAAGGTTCTGATTCAACTGGCAACATACTAAAAGTAGTAGAAACTGTATTGAGGTTTGTAACAACAATCCTATAAGCTACTATGGATTAGTAACACGTGAACCTGATAGAAGAAGAGAGCCTAGTCCTTCACCCACGTGGAATGAGAAGAGAATGACTCAGATCAAAGGGACTAAGGTAAAGGAGTAAAATAGCCTTATGTTCCCTCCCACAATCAATTCCCCTACATATGACTAAAGCATTTCTAGACTCGACATCGACCAGTTTGGCTCAACGAACCTAGAGGCAATCCGGCTCTGATGCCAACGCTGCCAGGACCCCGATTCTAAGTCACATCGATCTAGCCGGTAACACCTCATATCACATTGCGGCCTCACGCACGGTAGCCTACGGGTGTCGTCTTAGCATGGCCCGGGACCGTTTGCGCCTTTTTGCTCATGTCTATGATAGCGTCGCTAGCATCCATATGACAGAGAACCCGGGTTGACACGGCTAGTCGTGAACCCAAAGTGGCACTAACTTATGGGGATAGGCATACATGAAACAACATCGAGCATGTTGGTCAGCAGCGTGTGAATCCGGGCTGTAGCAACTTGGCTAGCAGGACTCCGGGAATCCGGGCTGTAGCAGGCTAGCAGGACTACGGAAGTCACCGCGTGACATTTCCCTGAAAGGACAGACACAGGAACGATGTGAATCACACGCCGGCCAGTCTAAGTGTTCCGGAGCAGTAGTGCTGGGCTAGCAGGACTCCGGTGAACCGGGCTGTAGCGGACTACTATCGCTCAGGAAGCACTAGACTACATTTCCCCATATGAGAGGCTGTCAAGGATAAACAACTAGATTGTCGAATCCCACTCATACCGAGCATTTCAATCAAACACACAATATGCCCGCTATGAGTACATACAACATCGCGTCACAACAAAACTCTACAACTCAAATACTTTATTTAAAGGCTCCAGAGAGCCATACATAACATGTTCATACAGGTAGGGGTCACATGACCCGACACTCAAGTCATACAAGCATGCAAGCACATGCGGAAGCAAATAGTCTAAGTACAGACACTAGAAAGAAAGAAGGCTTCTCAAAGCCTGTCTATCTACAAAGGGCCCTCCATGGCCAGGATCACCACTTGGGTGGCTAGTCACTCGTCGACATCAAGATCTACGTAGAACCCATCGGAGGGGGTGGTGTTGTCGTCTAAAAACAGTAATTAAGTAAACATGAGTACAAAGGTACTCAGCAAGTCTTACATCACAACCTACTATACATGCTCATTCTCAAGAAGGTGGTGGAGTTATTGTAGCAAGCCAGCTTTGACTCTTGGCTAAGCTATCCTAAGAGACTCCACTAGTAAAATAGTTTTCGCACACGAGTCCACTAATCACCAACACAATACTCCACCGGGGATCCTCCCTCGTCATCCTACGAGAGGGCCATCCTCGGTACTCACACTTATCTTGAGTCTTTTAGTAGTATGCATTAACTTGTCTATGAACTGTATAGGCAACCAAGTAGTCCTTTACCACGGACGCGGCTATTCGAATAGTTTTATACCCTGCAGGGGTGTACTTCTTCATACACTCTTTCACCACATACCGCCGTTTACATGACATGTACTCGGCAACCTTCAAGCGGAAGCCCTACGAGGGTGTCGGCCATGGCCTACCTGAACAGTCAAGTCTCTTGTCCAGGTTTATCGCCTATCCAGGTTCCATCCGCAGGGACTCCGGCCGAGGTTTCCACATACGGCCCCGAACGATGTGAACAGGGTCCCAAGACGCCAAACGGGTGCCCGGCATACCCGGCCATGGTATATCTACCGCAACATAGCCCACCCCTAGGGTCAGCGCTACGTACGGCCGCCAACACATAACCTACAAACACCAGAAACTATTTGCAACTCCTGGACAGACTGCTAGGGTGATTAAGAAGCCGAGAGGGTCCATTGGTTTCGGGCCCAATGTATGGTAGTAACTGAATCTTAAATCACACATACAGATCTCAGTTCTTAGGGACGGCCTCAATGAAACAACCCACCATGTACTCCTACATGGCCTCTCATCGATACCTTTACCAAAACATGTTCAACACATCCCTCACATTACTGACATAATCATTTCACTCTAGCCCATCTCCTAGATGAACCAGACCTGACACAACTCTAAGCATACCAGGCATAGCAAGGTAGGAATCAGATACATGGCTCAATCAACTCCTACACATGCTAGTGGGTTTCACCTAGTTACTGTGGCAATGACAGGTCACGCAGAGGATAAGGGTTCAACTACCGTAGCACATAGCAGTTTGAATCACGTTGTCTTAATGCAGTAAACAAGAGCAGAAGCGAGAACATGGGTTTGTATCGGAATGATCAATGGGTTGCTTTCCTGATGTAGTGGTAGTAGGGTACTGCCCTTCAGACGGATACTCAGGGTTATCCTCGGAGGCAGAACCTACCACGAAAGACACACCGAAACATAATCAACACATGACGATATGCAACAATATGATGCATGCTATGACATGGCAAAATAATGTGTCTTGGCCTAATGCAAGCTAAAACAGAAAGGAATGAACCCATTTGGATCAAAGATTCAAATGTTAGTTCATTTAAGATAGCCTTATTAGTGCATTATCTTATTTTGCTTAAACAGCAAGGTTATCTTGTTTTGTCATTCATGAAACCATTACAGATGGATAGATTGAATTTTTCTGATCATTTTTCATATATAAATGCTTACGTGGATTCTTTATTTTTCATGATCTATTCGAATAGTCGTGTCCTCGGTTATGGACTTCTTGGATGCTTACGTGGTACATAGACAATTTAAAGTGGATACTCTTAAATGCTCAAGGCAAGTGTGAGTGCTATGGATGGCCTTCTCGTAGAGAGACGGGGATGAATCCATAGTAGTGTATTGATGTGGTGATTAGTCAACTCGTGTGCGCTGCCTCACCTCAAAGAAGTTTCTCGTAGTCGTAGAACAGGATAGCCACTGAGTCAAAGCTGGCTTGCTGCAACTAAACCCCACATTACCTTCTTGATACAAATGCATGTATGATAGGATCTGATGTAAGTCTTGCTGAGTACCTTTGTACTCACGTTTGCTTGATTTATGTTTTGCAGGTGATACATCTGTCTCACTAGTAGTACCGCTTGGACTTCGACCTCAGCTACGATCTTGTACCCTTGGGAGGGACTTGTAGATAGTCAGGCTTCTCAGCCTTTTTCTTTTGTAGTTGTCTGTACTCAGACATGTAATGCTTCCGTTGCTTGTATGCTCTGAATGATGGGTCATGAGACCTCCATTTGTATTAATGCTATGTGGCTCTTCTAGGCCTTTATCTAAATGTGTTTGAGTTATGTTGTGATGCCATGTTGTACAACACATACTTTCATGTTATGCGTACGTGTGCCGTGTATTTCTATGTGTGGGATCCAACAACCTAGTTGTTTATCCACGGTAGCCTCTCTTATGGGGAAATGTAGTCCAGTGCTTCCACTGAGCCATGGTAGTCTGCTACAGCCCGGTTCACCGGAGTCCTGCTAGCCCAGCACTACTGCTCCAGAACACTTAGACTAGCCGGCGTGTGATTCACATCATTCCTGTGTCTGTCCTTTCAGGGAAATGTCACGCGGTGACTTCCGGAGTCCTGCTAGCCTGCTACAGCCCGGATTCCCGGAGTCCTGCTAGCCAAGTTGCTACAGCCCGAATTCACACGCTGCTGACCAACATGCTCGATGTTGTTTCATGTATGCCTATCCCCATAAGTTAGTGCCACTTTGGGTTCACGACTAGTCATGTCGGCCCGGGTTCTCTGTCATATGGATGCTAGCGATACTATCATATACGTGAGCCAAAATGCACAAACGGTCCTGGGCTAGGTAAGGCGACACCCGTGGGAATACCGTGCGTGAGGCCGCAAAGTGATATGACGTGTTACATGCTAGATCGGTGTGACTTAGAATCGGGGTCCTGACATGGACCCCTCCCCCCCTCCGTCCGCTTCCTCACCGACGCGTGTCCACGGGCGAACAGTGTCATTTTGGCTCTATTCGTCGCCATCATCATCCTCCCCATGCTCCATTGGCCTCCTCTAACCCGTGAGCCCTCCCTCATGTTCCCTCTCATCGCCTAACCCCGAGCTTATGGCGTGCACCCTCGTCCGCGGCGACGGACACGTGTCCACGGCGACGCACGCTCGGCCAACTCCCCCTCTGCATATATAAGGCCATCGAGCTTCTCCCAAGCACCCCATCACCCTTGCCTCACTCCAAGACCCCTCCCTAGCCTCTTGCTTGAGCTCGAGGAGCTCTCTGTGTGCACCGTCAGAGCCATGGCCGCCGCCTCTGCTCACTTTGATTTCGGCGAACCACGCCCCCTCCCTTCATTCTTCCACCACTAGTAGACCAACCGGGGCACCCTGAGCCTCCCCATGTCTCTGCCTTGTCCCCGGTCGCACCGGAGCCCCGACTCCCACATTGACCTAAACCACCATCCACTGAAGTCAAATCAGTCGTTGTTTTAGTCCACTTCGCCGGTCGTGGATGGTTGCGTTGGATGCTCCGCTCATTTCTGAGCTCATCCATAACCAGAGCGTCGCCGGAGGTGCACTGGGCGTGATACGTCTCCAACGTATCTATAATTTATGATTGTTCCATGCTATTATATTATCTATTTTGGATGTTAATGGGCTTATTTATACACTTTTATATTATTTTTGGGACTAACCTACTAACCCAAGGCCTAGTGCAAATTGATGTTTTTTTTGCCTATTTCAGTGTTTGGCAGAAAAGGAATATCAAACGGAATCCAAACGGAATGAAACCTTCGGGAGAGTTATTTTTGGAACAAACGTGATCAAGGGGACTTGGAGTAGACGTCAAGAAAGAAACGAGGTGGCCACGAGGTAGGAAGGCGCACCTGCCCCCCTGGGTGCGCCCCCGACCCAAGTGGGCCCCTCGCAGCTCCACCGATATACTTCTTCCTCCTATATATATCCATATGCCCCGAAAACATCCAGGAGCACCACAAAATCCTATTTCCACCACTGCAACCTTCTGTACCGAAGATATCCCATCTTGGGGCCTTTTCCGAAGCCCCGCCGGAGGGGGAATCGATCACGGAGGGCTTCTACATCAACACCATAGCCTCTCCTATGATGTGTGAGTAGTTTACCATAGACCTTCTGGTCCATAGTTATTAGCTAGATGGCTTCTTCTTTCTCTTTGGATCTCAATACAATGTTCTCCTTGATCTTCTTGGAGATGTATTTGATGTAACTCTTTTTGCGGTGTGTTTGTTGAGATCCGATGAATTGTGAGTTTATGATCAAGTTTATCTATGAACAATATTTGATTCTTCTGTGAAATCTTTTATGTATGATTGGTTATCTTTGCAAGTCTCTTTGAATTATTAGTTTGGTTTAGCCTACTAGATTGATCTTTCTTGCAATGGGAGAAGTGCTTAGCTTTGGGTTCAATCTTGCGTTGTCCTTTCCCAGTGACAGCAGGGGCAGCAAGGCATGTATTTTATTGTTGCCATCCAGGATAAAAAGATGGGGTTTATATCATATTTCTTGAGTTTATCCCTCTACATCATGTCATCTTGCCTAATGTGTTACTCTGTTCTTATGAACTTAATACTCTAGATGCATGCTGGATAGCGATCGATGTGTCGAGTAATAGTAGTAGATGCAGAATCGTTTCGGTCTACTTGTCGCGAACGTGATGCCTATATACATGATCATGCCTAGATATTCTCATAATTATGCACTTTTCTATCAATTGCTCGACAGTAATTTGTTCACCCACCGTAATACTTATGCTATCTTGCGAGGAGCCACTAGTGAAACCTATGGCCCCGGGTCTAACTTTTATCATATAAGTTTCCCATCTATTTTATTTTGCAATCTTTACTTTCAATCTACATCATAAAAATACCAAAAATATTTATCTTTTTATTATTATCTCTATCAGATATCACTCCAGTAAGTGACTGTGAAGGCATTGACAACACCTTTATCGCGTTGGTTGCGAGGTTCTTATTTGTTTCTGTAGGTACGAGGGACTTGCGTGTAGTCTCCTACTAGATTGATACCTTCGTTCTCAAAATCTGAGGGAAATACTTATGCTACTTTGATGCATCACCCTTTCCTCTTCAAGGGAAAACCAACGCAGTGCTCAAGAGGTAGCAAGAAGAATTTCTGGCACCGTTGCCGGGGAGATCTACGCACAAGTCAAGATATACCAAGTACCCATCACAAACTCTTATCCCTCGCATTATATTATTTGCCATTTGCCTCTCGTTTTACTCTCCCCCACCTCACCCTTTGCCTTATCCATTCTCCCTTTTCCCGTATGTCTTTTTGTTTGTGTTTCCATGTGCCTTCTATTTGCTTGCATCTTTGCTTGCTAAAAATCAATTGGTATGGATCCACTTAAAGTGTTCTACTTGGATCATCTTCGATCCTTATGCGCTCGTGCTGAAACCCCAACTAGCCTAGTTTATGGGAAATCTTTAGATGAGCATGCTCATTTTGTGCGTCACCATTTGTCTAAAAAAGGGAGACTCTTATGGGATCAAATAAACAGATTGCTGTGTTATGCTTGGAATCTTTGTGAAATTTATGATTTTACTTGTTGCTCTAAGAACCCTAAAAAACACCTCCCCTACTTATGTGAGTTTAGTGATAATGAAATCTTATCTTCTTATGCAAAGGTTGTTTATAGTTACTACGATATCGAATAAATTGAAGAATTTGTTGCTTTTAAGGGTGCTTATGAAGTTGCTTCTTTGATTGAAAACTATGATGTTACTCTCTACGAATCAGAAAATTTTGACATACTGAAATATTTCTATGAAAACTATGCTCATAATGTCTATGTCGAAGAATTTATTGAAAGAATGACTATTGCTTCGGAAGAAAATAATGATATGCATGAATCTATAGATAATTATGATTCCAATGATTTGATTGAAATATCCCTTGACGAATATGATGCTTGCTATTCCTGTGACCATGATGCAAATATTTCTGAAGATGAATTTGCTATAATTCCTTATGTTAAACATGAGGTCGTTGCTATTGCACCCATACTTGATAGTTCCTTCGATTAAAAGCATGATTGCAATGATGTTATTTTAAATTCTATTAATGTCAATTGTGCTAATAATATGCAAACCCCTAAGCTTGGGGATGCTAGTTTTGTTATGTCCTCTACTTGTTGCAATGATCATGATTGGGGTGATTCTTCTTTTGATCTTTAAAATTTAGTTAAGCCCCATTGAAAGGTTCGAGAAGAGGTGTCTAGAGGGGGGGTGATTATACATAAGTGCTAAAAGTTGCAGTTTTTAAATTCTTTAGGTTGAAGTGGAGTTTAGGCACAAGTTTAACAAACACAATACATAGCAAGCAAGCATGCAAAGAGTATATGAGTAGCGGAAAGTAAAGCATGCAACTTGCAAGAATGTAAAGAGAAGGGTTTGGAAGATTCAAGCGCAATTGGATACACGGATGTTTTATCGTGGTTCCGATAGGTGGTGCTATCGTACATCCATGTTGATGGAGACTTCAACCCACGAATGATAACGGTTGCGCGAGTCCACGGAGGGCTCCACCCGCGAAGGGTCCACGAAGAAGCAACCTTGTCTATCCCACCATGACCATCGCCCACGAAGGACATGCATCACTAGCGGTAGATCTTCACGAAGTAGGCGATCTCCTTGCCCTTACAAACTCCTTGGTTCAACTCCACAATCTTGTCGGAGGCTCCCAAGTGACACCTAGCCAATCTAGGAGACACCACTCTCCAAGAAGTAACAAATGGTGTGTTGATGATGAATTCCTTGCTCTTGTGCTTCAAATGATAGTCTCCCCAACACTCAACTCTCTCTCATAGGATATGGATTTGGTGGAAAGAAGATTTGAGTGGAAAGAAACTTGGTAAAGGCTAGAGATCAAGATTCATATGGTAGGAGTGGAATATCTTGGTCTCAAGACAAGTGTAGGTGGTTCTCTCTCAGAAAATATAGGTCAGAAGTGTAGGTTTGTTCTGATGGTTCTCTCCATGAATGAAGAGCAGGTAGAGGGGTATATATAGCCTCCACACAAAATCTAACCGTTACACATAACTTTCCAAACTCGGTGGGACCGAATGGTTAAACTCGGTTGGAACGATTCAGTAAAGCTAGTGACTGTTAGGATTTTCGGTGGGACCGGCATGCAACTCGGTAGGACCGATATGATTAGGGTTAGGGCATAACATAATCTCGGTTGGACCAATTACACAAACTCGGTGAGACCGATTTTGGTAATAAGCTAACCAGAGAGTTGGTCAGGTAAACTCGGTGGGACCCATCACTCATTTTGATGAGACCGAAATGTTACAAAAGGGAACCAGAGAGTTTACATTGCAGTTTTAGTGGGACCGATCGCAAGTTTCGGTGAGACCGAAAGTATTGCAGTAGGCAACACAGAATTTGCAATCCCATCTCTGTGAGACCGATTTGCCTAGGGTTTGTGGCAGTGGCTATGACATTTGAAACTCGATGGCGCCGGATAGAAGGAATCGGTGGGGCCGAGTTTGACTTTTGGTTTAGGTCATATGTGGATTTGAGAAAGTAGTTGAGGGTTTTGGAGCATATCTCTAAGCATTTTGAGCAAGAATCTCATTAAGCAACACCTCATCCCTCCTTGATAGTATTGGCTTTTCCTATAGACTCAATGTGATCTTGGATCACTAAAATGGAAAATGTAGAGTCTTAAGCTTTGAGCATGAGCCAATACTTTGTCCTTAGCATCTTGAAGGGGTTTCACATCATCTAGTCCATGCCACTTCACTGTTGAACTTATTTGAAACATACTAGATAAAAATGTTAGTCCAACAAGAGATATGTTGACATTAATTACCAAAACCACCTAGGGATTACTTGTGCTTTCAATCTGCCCCTTTTTGGTAATTGATGACAACAAACATCAAATCTTTAGATCAAGATATTAAGAGTAGTAAGTAAAGCTTTGGAAAGACATGTAACTTGCATAGGCTCCCCCTACATGTATGCAATCATGTGAATATGGAATATAGGAGCATGTGAATGCATAAAGATGACATGGTAAGCAATGTGTTACATGTATCTTGGCTATATGCATGAGAGCAAATGATGAAAATATGAGAAATGTACCTTCATGCTCATGATTCCTTCTTGCAAACAGTATGTACATCAGCAAGAATTTCTCATTCACATGACTGTGATGCATGTACTTACCTTGTGGTCTTGAGTTGGCTTAGGATGGGATGAACCTGCATAAACAAGGTTAGATAACACAGATACACCTACTGGCCAGAGCAAACAAGGGAAACCACAAGAGTACCAAGACTGGGATGACATGTAGAGTGAGTACTAAGTACCACATTGGATATAGACATGTCCCCAAAGGTAAAGATGTGCAATAAATTCAAGGATTTCTTTCCCTTAGATGTCTTGCTCCCCCTGAATCTAGCATGGGATGCTGGGAGAAGATGGGGAACAGGAAATCAGAGCAAAAACAGAGCTCAAAGGAAATAAACAGAGCTAATGCACACGAGCAAATATGAACATGTCTTTCCCCTCTTGAAGACATGTGACTTCTCTCCTCTTGAACACCAAGAATCTGGGGGTCCTTGATGATTACTGTTTATTCCCTTGAGTATTCTCTTCCCTTATAGATATGATTAAGCTTTGATGTGATCTCCCTCTCCCCCTTTGACATCAATTTCCAAGAAGGGTTCTTATGGATCTTTGTCATGATGGGTTTGGTCCTTGATTCACAAAACAAAGCAGCAAGTTGAATAGGATGCTGGTCGAGGACAAGATTCATTGAGTGGAGCTGGATTAAAAAGAATTCAGAAACAAGTGGCAAGATGTTTTTCCTGCAGTGAAATCGGTAGCACCGAGTTTGGTGTTTTGGTGGCACCGAAAGGGCTCGGTTGGACCGATGTAAACAGCCCTGTGTGACCAAGTTCATCGCAAAGAAAACACTTGTCACCTCAGCTCACTAGACAAGTAAGATCTCACAAGGATTTGCAAGGAATTTAATGCAGAAGATGTAGAACAGAAAATAAAAGAGAAGAAACTAAAAAGAATATAGATGAAGTTGAAGAGGAAAACAAATATGCATGAGACAAATGCAAGAGCACAGAAAAGAACACAAGAGAACTTCATCTAAACAAATATTCTTCATCTAGAGTATATTGACTTAGGAGTCAAGTGAGATCACTTGATCTTTGGTCATACTCATCGTTTAAGCTCAAAATGGGGTTACCATTTTTCGTTAAAGCATCTTGATGTATTCACATCTTGTTGAGTTGATTTATCCCATGACTTGGAGTAAAGCTTCTCTAAGATGGAATAACATACCTTGGGTGGTGGTGTTGATCATGATCATGTAGTTGAACTTGTGTGGGTTGCCCAAGGTTGATGTAGCTCATCAAGAGTTGGGAGCACCACTTGGAGTTTGAGTTCATCTGCCTACATGGGTTAGTTTTTGCAAGGAAGAGCACTTGTGTATCCAAAATGACAATCATGATAGAATTTGTCAAAGGATATGTTTGAATGGTTGCGTGCTTCCTTCTCTTCATCCACCATCGTGTAGCGACTTGGTAATATAGAAATTGCTCAAGATGTGAGTGAGTTGCAATCTCATAGATTTAGATTCATCCAAGTACCTTCACGGGTTAGATAGCATGCAAGGTGCAAATATATCCAAGACATAAGATAGTCAACATAAGAGAAATATCAAGGATTAGTCATAAACTCATGCCTTGCATGTATTAAATGGAGTTCCTACTCCAAGTTTGAAGCATCAATGATGTTCAATTCACCTCTTAACCTGCAAAACACTTTCTCATCAAGTGGTTTGGTAAATATATCCGCCAATTGCTTATCGGTGCGAACATGCTTAAGATTAATGTCCCCTTTGGCAACATCATCTCGAATGAAGTGATGACGAACTTCAATATGCTTAGTTCGAGAATGTTGCACGGGATTGTGAGAAATCTTAATGGCACTTTCATTGTCACAAAGCAATGGAACATGTTTCACATATATCCCATAATCTTTAAGAGTTTGGGTCATCCAAAGTAATTGAGCACAACATGATTCAGCGGCAATGTATTCCGCTGCAGCGGTGGATGAGGATACCGAGTTTTGTTTCTTGGAGGACCAAGAGACAAGAGATCTACCAAGAAATTGACAAGTACTAGAAGTTGACTTTCTATCAACCTTGTCGCCGGCATAGTCCGAATCGGAGTAGCCAACAAGATCAAAGGAAGCCCTCTTTGGATACCAGATGCCAAAATTTGGTGTATGGATTAAGTATCTCACTATCCTTTTCACAGCCTTAAGATGACATTCTTTAGGAGCAGCTTGATATCGTGCACACATGCACACACTTAGCATAATATCGGGATGTGAAGCACATAGATATAACAATGAAGAAATCATAGAGCGATAAACCTTTTGATCAACCGGTTCACTATCTTTGGTTAAATCAAGATGTCCACTAGTAGGCATGGGTGCAGTCATACCTTTGCATTCTTGCATATTGAACTTCTTGAATAAGTCCTTGGTGTACTTCATTTGAGATACAAAGGTGCCTTCCTTAGTTTGCTTGATTTGCAAACCGAGAAAGAATTTGAGTTCACTCATCATCGACATCTCAAACTTCTCCGACATTAGCTTTCCAAACTTTTCACTAAAATGAGGGTTAGTTGATCCAAATATAATATCATCGACATAATTTGGCATAAAAATAGTTCTCCATTAACCCTTTTAGTAAAAAGAGTAGAATCTGTTTTTCCAATTTTAAAGCCTTTTTCAATAAGAAACTTGGTCAAGCATTTATACCATGCTCTAGGAGCTTGTTTAAGACCATAAAGAGCTTTGTGAAGTTTGTAAACATGATTAGGTTTCTTAGGATTGACAAATCCGAGAGGTTGCTTAACATAAACTTCCTCCTCTATTTCACCATTCAAAAAAGCACTTTTAATGTCCATTTGGTACAAGGTGATATCATGATGATTAGCATAGGCAAGTAAGATGCGAATGGACTCAAGTCTAGCAACGGGGGCATATGTCTCACCATAGTCCATACCTTCGACTTGAGTGTAGCCTTAGGCGACTAGGCGTCCTTTGTTGCGGACAACTTGACCATCTTCATCTTGCTTGTTGCGAAACATCCATTTGGTACCAATGATGTTGTGGTTGTTGTCGGGCTTTTCAACCAATGTCCACAATTGATTTCTCTCAAAGTTGTGTAGCTCTTCATGCATAGCGTTTATCCAATCTGGATCTTCCAATGCTTCTTCAACCTTCAGAGGTTCAATGCGAGAGATGAATGAGTAATGTTCACAAAAGTTAGCTAAACGAGTTTTTGGGCGAGTGATTCTCCCGGTTTGGATATCATTGTAGATTTGCTCGACGGGATGATCTTTAGCAATTCTTGCTCGAACTCGTGAAAGCTTTTGCTTGGATCTTGGTTGAACATCTTCTTCATCTTGTTCTTCTTCTTGGCCTTCTTCATTGTTGACATTTTCATTCTCTTGTCGTGGTGGAGAAGGAGGTTGTTGGTGTTCCTCTTGATGCACTTCCTCGTTTTCTTCATCTTGATGTGTCCCACTTGTGGATGCTTCCGTATCAACTCTTGGTTCACCTTGTCGTGATGTAGAAGCTTCCACTTGGACGGACGAAGTACTCTCCTTCACCTCCGTTGGATGAATCTTGCCAATAGACAAGTCTTGGATTGCTTCCGAAGGGTCTTTGTCTCTTACATCAATTGGCAATTGTTCTACTTGAGAGCCGTTAGATTCATCAAACTTCACATCTACCATCTCTTCAACCTTTCGGGTGAAATTATTGTAGACACGGTATGTGTGAGAGTTTGAGCCATAACCAAGTAGAAAACCTTCATGAGACTTAGGAGCAAATTTAGAACGACGATGCTTATAAAGAATGTAGCACTTTGAGCCGAATACTCGAAATTATCCAACTTGTGGTTTGTTACCGGAGAGGAGCTCGTATGCCGTCTTGCCGAGTAGCTTGTGAAGATGCAAGCAATTTGTTACATGACAAGTTGTCTCAACCGCTTCCGCCTAAAAGTGTTTTGGCGTCTTGTACTCATCAAGCATCGTTCTTGCCATCTCAATAAGAGTCCGATTCTTCCTCTCAACTACTCCATTTTGTTGAAGTGTGTACGTAGCTGAGAACTCACGTGAAATCCCTTGTTCGTCAAGAAAGGTATCCACTTTTGCATTCTTGAACTCCGTTCCATTGTCGCTTCGAACCTTCTTGATATCCACATCAAATTGATTTTGGGCCTTCCTAGCGAAGTTTTTGATGATGTTTTGGACCTACGATTTGCCATCAAGAAATAATACCCACGTAAATCTTGAAAAATCATCAACTATTACTAGTCCAAATGAGTTACCACCAAGACTCTTGTAGGTATTTGGAACAAAGAGATCCATGTGAAGTAGCTCGAGTGGTCTTCTCGTGGTCATGATTTTCTTTGCACGATGACTTCCTCCAACTTGTTTCCCTGCCTGACAAGCACTTCAAAGTCTATCCTTGTAAAATATAACATCTTTTACTCCAAGGATATGATCACCTTTAATAAGCTTGTCAAGGTTTTGCATACCAACATGACCTAATCGTCTATGCCATAACCAACCTTTAGAAGATTTAGCAATTAAGCAGGTTCTAGGTTGAGCCTTTTTAGTGAAATCAACAATGTAAAGATCACCTATGCGTATTCCGGTAAAGACCATTTTACGATTGTCTCTACGAAACACTTGGCAATCTACTTTAGTGAATAGAACGTTGAAACCGAAGTCAGCAAGTATAGATACTGAAAGTAAGTTGTACCCAAGAGATTCAACGAGCATGACATTTTGTATGGAGCTATCATGTGAGATGGCCACCTTAACGAGGCCAACCACCTTACCCTTTGAGTTATCACCAAAGGTGACATATTTTCAAGGGCCGTCATTTCCACCAAGCTCACGGAACATATCTTTATCTCCGATCATATGATCAGTACATCCACTATCGAGAACCCATTCCTTTCCTCCGGCCACGTAGCCACGAAGATTTGCCATAAGACCAAAGTGTCTCATCGCATCAGCAAGGTCATAGTCACTATCATCATCATCCTCATTAGAGTATCCATGTTCAACATCATCTTGTGATTGATCAATTCCTAGAGAGGGTAATTCATCCATTCCTTTCCTCCGGCCACGTAGCCACGAAGATTTGCCATAAGACCAAAGTGTCTCATCGCATCAGCAAGGTCATAGTCACTATCATCATCATCCTCATCAGAGTATCCATGTTCAACATCATCTTGTGATTGATCAATTCCTAGAGAGGGTAATTCATTAGATAAATGATCATTTCTATAGTTATCTTTATGAATTCTAATAGCTCTAGAAATGATATTGCTAATGATTGCAACATCTACTTTGGCACTCGTAAGATTAGTAAGTTCAAATAAGCAGTCACCAAAATTGGGATCATTGGAATTCATCTTAATCAAGGAAATGGATTTATGGAGAATTTCATCTAGATCTTTCAAGGAATAATTTGGAAAGAGTTCCTCAATAAATTTCCATATGGTGTAGGCCCACTTAAGAGTAGGCAAACATCCAATCAAGTTTCTAGGCAAGCCTCTAGTAATAAGATTAACAATTCTAAGATTGCGAATTATGTCAATTGACTCATCAAGGGTAGGATGCATGGGATCAACATGAGGTGCACAAGAGCTAGCAATATACTTGCTCAAATGATATTCATTGAAAATCTCATGCATTTCATTTTTCCACTCATGAAAATATTCTCCATCAAGAATAGGCACTTTACGTCTAAGACTCCCCAAAGTAGAGTCATCCATCTTCCTCCAATGGTGTTTAAACCAAGGCAATGGAGACTAATGCTCTGATACCAATTGAAAGGATCGAGAAGAGGTGTCTAGAGGGGGGTTATTAGACACTAAGTGCCAAAAGTTGCACTTTTTAAATTCTTTAGGTTGAAGTGGAGTTTAGGCACAAGTTTAACAAACACAATACATATTAAGCAAGCATGCAAGGAGTATATGAGCAGCGGAAAGTAAAGCATGCAACTTCCAAGAATGTAAAGAGAAGGGTTTGGAAGATTCAAACACAATTTGAGACACGGATGTTTTGTCGTGGTTCTGATAGGTGGTGCTATCGTACATCCACGTTGATGGAGACTTCAACCTACGAAGGGTAACGGTTGCGTGAGTCCACGGAGGGCTCCACCCATGAAGGGTCCACGAAGAAGCAACCTTGTCTATCCCACCATGGCCATCGCCCACGAAGGACTTGTCTCACTAGCGCAAGATCGTCATGAAGTAGGCGATATCCTTGCCCTTACAAACTCCTTGGTTCAGCTCCACAATCTTGTCGGAGGCTCCCAAGTGACACCTAGCGAATCTAGGAGACACCACTCTCCAAAAATTAACATATGGTGTGTTGATGATGAACTCCTTGCTCTTGTGCTTCAAATGATAGTCTCCCCAACACTCAACCCTCTCTCACAGGATATGGATTTGGTGGAAAGAAGATTTGAGTAGAAAGCAACTTGGGGAAGGCTAGAGATCAAGATTCATATGGTAGGAATGGAATATCTTGGTCTCAACACAAGTGTACGTGGTTCTCTCTCAGAACATATAGGTTGGAAGTGTAGGTTTGTTCTGATGGCTCTCTCCACGAATGAAGAGGAGGTGGAGGGGTATAGCCTCCAAACAAAATATAACCGTTACACATAACTTTCCAAACTCGGTGGGGCCGAATTGTTAAACTCGGTCGGACCGATTCAGCAAAGCTAGTGACCGTTATGGTTTTCGGTGGGACCGACATGCAACTCGGTAGGACCGATATGATTAGGGTTAGGGCATAACGTAATCTCGGTGATATCGATCACACAAACTCGATGAGACAGATTTTGGTAATAAGGTAACCAGAGAGTTGGTCAGGTAAACTCGGTGGGACCGATCGTTCATTTCGGTGAGACCGAAAGGTTACAAAAGGGAACCCGAGAGTTTACATTGCAGTTTCGGTGGGTCCGATCGCAAGTTTCGGTGAGACCAAAAGTATTGCAGTAGGCAACAAAGAATTTGCAATCCCATCTCGGTGCGACCGAGATCCCTATCGGTGAGACCGATTTGCCTAGGGTTTGTGGCAGTGGCTATGACATTTGAAACTCGGTGGCGCCGGATAGAAGGAATCGATGGGGCCGAGTTTGACTTTTGGTTTAGGTCATATGTGGATGTGAGAAAGTATTTGAGGGTTTTGGAGCATATCACTAAGCATTTTGAGCAAGAACCTCATTAAGCAACACCTCATCCCTCCTTGATAGTATTGGCTTTTCCTATAGACTCAATGTGATCTTGGATCACTAAAATGGAAAATTTAGAGTCTTAAGCTTTGAGCTTGAGCCAATCCTTTGTCCTTAGCATCTTGAAGGGGTTTCACATACTCTAGTCCATGCCACTTCACTGTTGAACTTATTAAAACATACTAGATAAAAATGTTAGTCCAACAAGAGATATGTTGACATTAATTACCAAAACACATAGGGAGCACTTGTGACTTCACCCATGATGAATATAAGGTTGATAACAGTGTTTGCAATATTATTTGGGTTTGGAATAGTGTCAACTATAGATCCCACATATTTTGAGAATGTTCATTCGTATGATTTTTTTTTATAAAAGTGGGTTTGGAGAGGTCATGACTTTAGTTTATGTTAATCCCACGATTTTGGAAGAGTGTCAACTTTGCATCCATGTGGATCCTGTTGAAAATATTTTATGTGATAGCTATTTTGTTGAGTTTGCTTATGATCCCACATGTAATTACTTTGAGAGAGGAAAGTATGATTGTAGAAATCTTCATGTTACTAAATTACCGCTCGTTATGTTGAGATTGTTATTGTTTCTTTCCGCTTCCTTGCATATGCTAGTATTTCCTTGTCTTGATAATTTGTTTGCCTATAAGATGCCTATGCATAGGAAGTATGTTAGACTTGGATGTATTTTTCACATGTTTTACTATGCTCTCTTTGTGCTTCAATTCTTGTCTTTCATGTGAGCATCATTGAAATCTCAATGCCTGGCTAGGGGCATTAAACGATAGCGCTTGTTGGGAGGAAACCCAATTTTATTTATGTTTCTTGCTTTTTGGTTCTTTTTAGTAATAAATAAATCATCTAGCCTATGTTTATATGTGGTTTTATGCTTTTAATTAGTGTTTGTGCCAAGTAGAACCTTTGGGAAGACTTGGGGAAAGTTTTAGCGATCTTGCTGTAAAAATAAAAACTTTAGCGATCACGAGATTTGCTTCCTTTTTTTACTGGAAAGTACAATTAGGTTGATTATTTTTTAATATGATTATTAGACAAATTCCTCATAATTTTTGGGTTTACAGAAGTATTCAAAAACCTACAGATTACTACAGACTGTTCTGTTTTTGACAGATTCTGTTTTCGTGTGTTGTTTGCTTATTTTGATGAATCTATGGATAGTATCGGAGGTTATGAACCATAGAGAAGTTGGAATACAGTAGGTTTAACACCAATATAAATAAAGAATGAGTTAATTACAGTACCTTAAGTGGTGGTTTGTTTTCTTTTACTAACGGAGATCATGAGATTTTCTGTTTAAGTTTTGTGTTGTGAAGTTTTCAAGTTTTGGGTAAAGATTTGATGGATTATAGAAGAAGGAGTGGCAAGAGCCTAAGCTTGGGGATGCCCATGGCACCCCAAGGTAAAATCCAAGGACAACCAAAAGCCTAAGCTTGGGGATGCCCCAAATGGTATCCCCTCTTTCATCTTCTTCTATCGGTAACTTTACTTGAGGATATATTTTTATTCACCACATGACATGTGTTTTGCTTGGAGCATCTTGTATGATTTGAGTCTTTGCTTTTTAGTTTACCACAATCATCCTTGCTGTACACACCTTTTGGGAGAGACACACATGAATTGGAATTTATTAGAATACTCTACTGCTTCACTTATATCTTTTAGAGCACGGTGGTGGTTTTATTTTATAGAAATTATTGATCTCTCATGCTTCACTTATATTATTTTGATAGTCCTTTAGAACAGCATGGTAATTTGATTTGGATATAAAATTAGTCCTAATATGATAGGCATCCAAGATGGGTATAATAAAAACTATCATAGAAAGTGCATTGAATACTATGAGAAGTTTGATACTTGATAATTGTTTTGAGATATGAGGATGGTGATATTAGAGTGTCCTAGTTGAGTAGTTGTGAATTTGAGAAATACTTGTGTTGAAGATTGCAAGTCCCATAGCATGCACGTATGGTGACCGTTGTGTAACAAATTTGAAACATGAGGTGTTATTTGATTGTCTTCCTTATGACTGGTGGTCAGGGATGAGCGATGGCCTTTTCCTACCAATCTATCCCTCAAGAGCATGCGCTTAATGCTTGGTTTTTGATGACTTGTAGATTTTTGCAATAAGTATGTGAGTTCTTTATGACTAATGTTGATTCCATGGATTATACGCACTCTCACCCTTCCATCATTGCTAGCCTCTTTGGTACCGTGCATTGCCCTTTCTCACCTTGAAAGTTGGTGCAAACTTTGCCGGTGCATCCAAACCCTGTGATATGATATGCTCTATCACACATAAACCTCCTTATATCTGCCTCAAAACAGCCACCATACCTACCTATTATGGCATTTCCATAGCCATTCCGAGATATATTGCCATGCAACTTTCCCCCGTTTTCATTCATGACACGCTTCATTATTGTCATATTGCTTTGCATGACCATGCATAATTTATCATACATGTCACTCTTGATTCACTGCCCTTCCTAGTACACCGCCAAAGGCATTCAAATAATGTCATATTTTGTTCTAGTATCAAGGTGTAATCATTGAGTTGTAAATAAATAGAAGTGTGATGATAATCATTAATAGAGCATTGTCCCAAATAAAAAAGGGAGAAAGGCCAAATAAAAAATAAAGGACCAAAAAATAAAAATAAAAATAAGAAAAAAGGGACGATGCTACTATCCTTTTATGATAGAGAGTCTCTTGTTTTGTCACTTTCATATACTAGTGGGAATTTTTCATTATAGAACTTGGCTTGTATATTCCAACAATGGGAATCCTGAGATGCCCCAGGTCTTCGTGAGCAAGCAAGTTGGATGCACACCCACTTAGTTTCTTTTGTTGATCTATCATACTGTCGGTGTCAAAACCGGCGGATCTCGGGTAGGGGGTCCCGAACTGTGCGTCTAAGGCGGATGGTAACAGGAGGCAGGGGACACGATGTTTTACCCAAGTGCGGGCCCTCTTGATGGAGGTAAAACCCTATGTCCTGCTTGATTATTCTTGATAAAATGAGTAGTACAAGAGTTCATCTACCACGAGATCTGAGAGGCTAAACCCTAGAAGCTAGCCTATGGTATGATTGTATGTTGTCCTACGGACTAAAACCCTCCGGTTTATATAGACACCGGAGGGGGCTAGGGTTACACAGAGTCGGTTACAAGGAAGGAGATCTATATATCCGCATTACCAAGCTTGCCTTCCACGCCAAGGAGAGTCCCATCCGGACACGGGACGAAGTCTTCAATCTTGTATCTTCATAGTCCAACAGTCCGGCCAAAGGATATAATCCGGCTGTCCGGATACCCCCTAATCCAGGACTCCCTCAGTAGCCCCTGAACCAGGCTTCAATGACGATAAGTCCGGCGCGCAGATTGTCTTCGACATTGCAAGGTGGGTTTGATACGTCTCCAATGTATCTATAATTTTTGATTGCTCCATGCTATATTATCTACTGTTTTGGACTATATTGGGCTTTATCTTCCACTTCTATATTATTTTGGGGACTAACCTGTTAACCGGAGGCCCAGCCCAGAATTGTTGTTTTTTCCTATTTCAATGTTCCGAAGAAACGGAATATCAAACGGAGTCCAAACAGAATGAATCCTTCGGGAACGTGATTTTCTCACCGAACGTGATCCAGGAGACTTGGACCCTACGGCAAGGCATCAGAGAGGCGGTCATGAGGGTGGGGGGCGCCCCCCCCTAGGGCGCACCCCCTGCCTCGTGGGCCCCTCGGAGCTCCACCGACGTACTCCTTCCTCCTATATATACCTACATACCCCCAAACGATCAGAACAGGAGCCAAAAACCTAATTCCACCGCCGCAACTTTCTGTATCCACTAGATCCCATCTTGGGGCCTGTTCCGGAGCTCCGCCGGAGAGGGCCGTCATCACGGAGGGCTCCTACATAATCATAGCCTCTCCGATGAAGTGTGAGTAGTTTACCTCAGACCTTCGGATCCATAGTTAGTAGCTAGATGGCTTCTTCTCTCTTTTTGGATCTCAATACAAAGTTCTCCCCCTCTCTTGTGGAGATCTATTCGATGTAATCTTATTTCTGTGGTGTGTTTGTTGAGATCGATGAATTGTGAGTTTATGATCAAGTCTATCTATGAATAATATTTGAATCTTCTCTGAATTCTTTTGTGCATGATTGGTTATCTTTGCAAGTCTCTTCGAATTATCCGTTTGGTTTGGCCAACTAGATTGGTTGTTCTTGCCATGGGAGAAGTGCTTAGCTTTGGGTTCGATCTTGCGGTGTCCTTTCCCAGTGACAGAAGGGGCAGCAAGGCACGTATTGCATCATTGCCATCAAGGATAACAAAATGGGGTTTATTTCATATTGCATGAATTTATCTCTCTACATCATGTCATCTTGCTTAAGGCATTACTCTATTTTTAACTTAATTCTCTAGATGCATGTTGGATAGCGGTTGATGAGTGGAGTAATAGTAGTACATGCAGAATCGTTTCGGTCTACTTGTCACGGACGTGATGCCTATATACATGATCATGCCTTGATATTCTCATAACTATGCTCAATTCTGTTAATTGCTCAACAGTAATTTGTTCACCCACCATAGAATACTTATGCTCTTGAGAGAAGCCACTAGTGAAACCTATGGCCCCCGGGTCTATTCCCATCATATCAATCTCCATCACTTTATTCTTGCTTTGCTTTTTTACTTTGCCTTTACTTTTTACTTTGCATCTCTATACCAAAAATACCAAAAATATTATATCTATCAGATCTCACTCTCATAGGTGACCGTGAAGGGATTGACAACCCCTAATCGCGTAGGTTGCGAGTAGCTATCGTTTTGTGCAGGTACGAGGGACTTGAGCGTGGCCTCCTACTGGATTGATACCTTGGTTCTCAAAAACTGAGGGAAATACTTACGCTACTCTGCTGCATCATCCCTTCCTCTTCGGGGAAAATCAACACAAGCTCAAGACGTAGCAGGGTTCCTCCTCCGAGTACTTCATAGAAAATCTTGAACACGAGGATCGTGTCTGGCTCTGCAAAATAAGTTCCACATACCACCGTAGAGGGAATAATATTTACACAAATCTAATCTGCTGATGAACCCCGTAGTGTGACATCACACCACGGCCGGGTCTTTATTCGAATCATTTTTCATAACCTATCTCAGCGTGTTTCGCGAGGCGGTTTCCTTGGCACGTCTTGTCGAAGCAGAGATCGTGTCCCCTTATTACGGGATTCACCTTTTTCTACCCATGCCTTCTTCCTCCTTGCTCATCCATTCTCGTGCACTCGAGCTCCAGCGCCAAAGTCCACATCCTTCTCCTCAACTCTCTCCAAACATGTCCGGAGCGGGAGGCAAGTGGATGTTCTCCTCCGTCATGGTGGGACACATAAAAAAACTATGTCGGGCTGGATACTTAGCGCGGATTTCACGCACTGGCTGCCAGCCGTGGGGCAGATCGTCCCTACCCCGGAACCTCACCAAAGGGTGGTTTTCCTCCCCCGGTTCATCCGGAGACTTGGGTTTCCCCTCAATCCATTCGTCCACGGCCTTATGTTCTATTATGTGCTGGACTTTCATGATCTAGCCCCGAATTTCATCCTCAACATCTTGGCATTCATCGTCGTGTGCGAGGCTTTCCTCCGCATCCGGCCCCACTTCGGCATGTGGCTGAAGACCTTCAATATCAAGCCGAAGGTAGTAGGCGGCTAACAAGAGGAATGCGGCGGAGCCATGGTGGGCAATATGCCCAATGTTTCATGGCTCGAGGTCTCCTTCATGGAGACCATAAAGGGGTGGCAATCGGGGTGGTTCTACATCACCGAGCCGCGCGACACCAACTGGGTGGCAGCCCTCTAGTTTCGATCCGGAATCCCCACGCGGCTCACTTCCTGGAAGGAGAAGGGCATGTCCTGGGGTTCATCGGTGGAGCTGGACGGACTCCAGAAGTGTATCCTAAACATGATAAGCAAGAAACAACAGGATTTCACTAGTGGCTTGTCTTGTTAACATAGTCCAGGTCATGCTCTTCCGCCGGATCCACCCGTGTCAACAACGGGATTTCAACTTATGGGAGTTCGACCCGGCCCAGCACCAGACTCTACGCGAGCTCTTCGACACGACGCATAAGGACGTCTGGCAGGTGCTATTCAAGGGCGCCGAGGTCCCTCCTTCTCTTACCGAGGACCGCGGGCTAAGCGCAAAGCGCCCTGCGAATCCGGTAAGTTATGTACATCTGGTAGGGTATTTATTTCCCATAGCTTAACTATGTGCGGGGTCTGAGCTCCCATGCCTTTGACAGGACTGGGTGGAGACATCTGAGCAGATTAACTGTCCGGCTCCTCTGCCCAAAGACCCTGCGGACGCTCTCCAGATGGAGATGCGAACTCTGGCTCCTTATGAGGTGCTGGAGAAGACCAAGAAGGCCAAGGCAACCCGAAAGAGTTCCTGGCGGCAGGTGGTATTGGACTCATCGTCCGATAACTCCGAGACGCACTCCTTCCATGAAAACGAGGAGGAGGAAGATGAAGACTCTCCCCCTCCAGCTGGGGGAGACAAGAAAAGGAAGGCCACCCCAACCGGGGAGGCCGAAGGGTCCAAGAAGGGAAGGACTCTCCTTCCAGACTGTTCCACCACCGCCGCCGATGGCGAAGACGAGTGGTTGCTCAGGGCCAAGCCCCTTGCAAAGTGTTAAGTATTCGGATACCAGAGTAACTCATAACATACTTTTGTTGCACTGCTTCTCCTAACGTCCAATATGGTTATGCAGTCCGCCCCAAGCCCGTATCAATGTATCATCGTCGGACGGTTCCTTGGACTCGTCGGACATGAATAGTGATACACTTCCAACCGCCTCCTCTCCTTGCCCTACGGACAATGCCGAGGTATTGTCTCAAGGGGCACCGAGCCGGGGGGGAGACAGTCTCGGAGGCGCCTCAAGGCGACCTTACGGACGCCAGGAGCAAAGGGAGCAAGTCTCCCATGGGCTCCAAGTTCGGCCTCAGCCGGACACCGCGCCGGAACCTCCAGTGGTTCCGGACTCGGGCAGGCGGACCTCTTCCAAGAGGGGCAAGCCGTCCGTGCCGGTGACCTCTGTCCATCCAGAGGCACCGGACGAACTACCGGGAATGCTTTGCGGCGCTTCCATCGACGAAGAGCACTGCACTATTATGAGTGCGGTGATCAAGAAGGTTCACTCCGCCAAGAGTGGGCTGACTGAAGCCTGTGCCAGCCTTCTAACAGGCTTTGAGGTAAGTATTTAAAATATAGGGGAAATATTACCGCATAGACAGTAGCACCTGATGCTCTGTTTGGTGTTCACAAAGAAAAGCCGAATAGAGGATCAAATAATATCTGCAGGAGTCTAATATAAGTATGTCTATATGCGTATGCAGGCTTCGTTGCTGACCTCTGCCGCGCTGACTGCGGAGGTCGCCGCACTGAAGCAGAACCTCGAGCGGTCCGAGAAAGAGCTCGGCCTTGCCAAGAGGCAGCTCGAGGAGAACAAAGGTAAGTAATGCCTTGTCCATATATATATATATATATATATATATATATATATATATATATATATATATGTATATATATATATATATAAGATGCGGTTGCGAAATGACAGGATCATCATGGATGTGCAAGGGGCCACGACCGAAGTGGCGACCCTGAAGTAAGCGATGTCCGAGGCCGAAAACAAAGCGGCCAAGGAGCACACCG